>NW_023462729.1:0-17411 GCF_013731165.1 Rhagoletis pomonella
GCTCCCCTTTTCTAGCTACACAGGGAGGAAAATTCTACTTAGTAAGAGTTATAATCCCTAAGCGGGGCCGATGGCCGCCTACGCAAAAAGAAGTTATGCGCAGAAATAACTTCCGCCAACCTTTTCCGGCAACACAGAAAAAATTCGGCCGAAGGCCGCGCTTAGGAATTATAACCCTTACGAAGTAGAATTCTCATTTCTGTGTTGCCGGAAAAGAGGCGTAGAAGAATTTTTGCTCAGAACTTCTTTCTGCGTAGGAGGCCTTCAGCTGCGCTTAGGGATTATAACCCTAACTAAGCAGGAGAACATAATTCATATTAGAAAAAACGAAATTATCCATATGCACACTTTCGTTAGAAAACCTAAATAATGCATATGTGAAAAACGAAGTAATGCATAAATGCAGTTTCGTTAGAAAACCTAAATAATGCAAATGTGAAAAACGAAGTAATGCATAAATGCACAGTTTCGTTTGAAACAGAAATAATGTCTAAATACACAGTTTCCACATGCACAATTTCGGTGCCCCGCAGAAAGAAGTTCGCTTTCATGTATGCACTATTTCGGTTTTTGTCATATCGTCGCCTGGATAAAAGATTGTCGTAAGCATCATACGTACATACGTGCGTAACATACGACAATCTTTTACCCAGGCGACAATATGCATTGTTTCGGTTTTGAACCGAAACTGTGCATGTATGCATTACTTCGTTTTTCTCATATGTATTATTTCGGTTTTCAAACGAAAGTGTACATATGCATAATTTCGGTTGTTGTAATATGTATTATTGCGGTTTTCAACCAAAACTTTGCATTTATGCATTATTTCGTTTTTTTTTCGTATGCATTATTTCGGTTTTTTCATATGTATTATTTCAGGGTGCTCTCTTGTTTAAATATTCCCAATGTTTTTCAAGTAAATTTTTTTTTATTTGTTATAAAAATATTTTTCATGCTTTGGCCAAAACCATATAATTAAAAGTTTCAAACGTACATTTAAATACCACTCTGTAACAATTTTTCTGAAAGTATATCTATTCAAAAGTTTTGGAGAGTCGTACCATCCTGTTCGTTACTTGTTATACGCTATGTAGTGTGAAGCTGTTATAGGAAACTGCTAAACTAGTTTTCCCCTAAAATGGGACAAAATGTACATAGTACAGTTATGTATACATAAATCTGTACATACTAGATGCGATTCATCGCTTGCGTTAGTGTGTAAGTAGGTACCACGATAACTAGTTTTTAATATTCACAAAGCTTTATTTTATTTTTTTGCCGACAGCGTTTTCGAAATCTTCAAAAGTATACGGAAGTTTAAAAATGCAGAGGATTTTTTTCATTCAAGTTCCATATGTGCCATATGCCATATATGCCGGTAGTTCTTTTATATAAAGGTTTGACTGGAAGCAGTCGCGTATCGAAAGCAATGATAAGCTTTGGGTTCATTTTCCGGTCTTTTCAAGCTTAGAAAAGAATATTAATAATATAAAAAAATATATTTACACACGTACATATCTACATACTATACATATGTACATATGTAGTATATCGAGCTACGTAAATAAATTTAATGATTTTGTTTAACACTATTTCTATTTGTTTTTAGAAAAATCGCCTACTGGCTTCGTGTGTCCCAAGGACCGTGCAAAAAATGACGATAAGGGCCAAGTAGTTACCCATCCGAAGTTTCCCCATCCGACAGATTGTCAAAAATTCCACGTATGTTTAAATGGCGAAGATCCCCGTGACCTTGCGTGTCAGCTGGGTGAAGTTTATAATGAGGAAACCGAGATGTGTGATGCTCCAGAGAACGTGCCCGGATGTGAAGACTGGTACAAGGATTCCGATGACAAAAAGGAATAATATGTTTATGTTTTAACCTTTGGCATCCCGCCTACCGGCACCGTGAACGCAACATCTGCTCAGATTTGATATTCTACGGCGTCCTTTATTGTTACGTTTTTCTCCTTCATATGTATTATATGTAGTTGTATGCACATATGTGCATAATATGTATGTATCAGTATAATATTTTATTGTACTTGATTCGGTTAATTACCATAGAAAATAAGTCAGAATTTTTTCGATATGAAAATTTTGATGCAGTTCGGTCCGTTTAAAGGAGCACTGTTGAACTGCATCAAATTTGCCGTATCGGAAAAGTGCTGTCTTATTCCTATAGGTAATTAATCGATTCACTTGTTCTTTCAGGTGACTTAATTATATATTTTAATACCCAGACATGATTTTTCTCTTCATTTATCTATAAATTGTTGTCCTCCTTCTGAGAAAAAATGCACATGAGGCATTATTTTTTAAGTCGGACGGATTTCTTAAAAAGAATGCCGTCATGTCTCCGATTCGCTTAACATTAAATACATTTATTGAAATGTGCAAGTAGGTATCCGTTATCATCTTGAAACCTATTTTTATATTGGAAGCTGAATGAATCATTTGTAATTCGCATACAAAATTTTTAAAGCAAATTACCTCATTTGTTGGTAATTCAGATCCAATTACCATGCAAATTACGAACAAATCGCTGCTGCCTCTAAATTTTATTGGAAATTTATCGAAACCAGTTCACAAATCAAAGCTGACACTTTATATGAGTACGAAAAGTTAAGTTTATACAAGTGTACATCACCAATTTAATACGGAAACTTATGAATTTTTAGCAATAACTTACATTTTGCATCAATTTGGCTGCGATGAAAAAAACAAAACACACAGACAGAGAACTGTTACATCGGAATTCGGAATGAGCTCGAGGAAATGGGGTAATTCGCGATCGTAATTGGGGAACGAAAAAAAGTAATTCAGGGTGCCGTGGGAACACCAGATTATATATATATATATATAGGTAAGATTTTTATAATAAATTTGCTTATACCATGTTCTTACCGACATGTTTTCGTTGCTGAAACTAGTTTTCGACCTAAAACTTGTGTTTTCGTCCATGTAAAATCTGCCAAACGAAAACCAGGGCTCGAATCGTAGCAGTCGTGAACGTACTGATCGTTTCTTAAGCAGTGTTTAACATTTGCGTTCAACTCAACGCAGAGTCGCACGAAAAAAAAGTTGATTGGCTAAATGTTGCCTGGCGACCAACTTTGTTGAAAGCGGTTAGCTGAAAGGCCATTCAACCAAAAGTTGAATGCACATTTGAACAATGCAAACACCTTTTTTTATGGCGAATATTTTGATATTTTTTTCATATTTTGATATTTTTAGCCATTAAACATTTTTTCCGTGCAACCCTGCGCTGAGTTGAACGCAAATGTTGAGCGCAAAATTGAACAATGCAAACACACTTTTATACTGAATCACGAGACGATCAGTATGTTCACGACTGTTAAAATCCGAGATACCTACGCATTCTTACGTAACGAGTTGCTCGTTCACGACTGTTACGATTCGAGCCAAAGGCGTGACTATAGGGCGACAGGGCTGGCAAAATGCCACGGGCCCCCGATCCGAGAGGGCCCCGGCACAAGAGACCGCGAGCTCAGAATTAACCTAACAATTTTAACAACACTAAGTACTCAAAATTTATAATTTTTTCAAGTCCTTAAAATCAATTAAAGTGAGACACAACTAGAAATATATGCCGCCACGCTTGAAAAATCTAAGTGTTTCGAAGACGATCGAATTGAAATGTGATTAAATTGCTGACGGTGTTATACATTTTCTTCTATATAAAGTGTATTCAATTAATTTTTTTTTACAGAAAAAAATTACAAAACCTCCAACAAAATAAAATCCCAAAAATCAACGCGTATTCTTAGAACAATATGATACTAAATTGAATGGGCTATAAAGGCGTATACCCGAGCTTTTTTTAGAAATTCGGATTAAAAAGTTTCAAATTTTCATGTCCGTTTTAAGGTTGGCGATTGTTAATAAATCTTGTACAAGATTTGCAACTTTCTGGTCTACTTGGTTCTAGTACAAGCTATATTTTCGTAAAAAATAAATAAAGAAAAAATAAATGCTCAAAACACACAAAGAAATAGTGTTCCTAATTATATGGCCACTACTGTACATAAACATATATGTATCATTAATAAAAAACATTTTTTATTTATTATCTCCTTTTAACAAAAAAAAGAATTCACATGTTACATGTTACAGGTACAGGTTGGAGCTAATTCTAACTCTTGAAGTTTTACTAGTGGTTCACTTTGGCAGAAAATATTGATTAAATGGCTTTCGAATTGCGTTGCGTTCTGATGAAGTCCCTTTAGATCGTCGTACAGCTTCCTAAGTAAAAACACTATCAGCTGATTGCCAAAAAATGCCTACAGCTGAGATCACCTGTTTCTTGGATTTGCTGTTATCTATTACAATTTCTTTCATTTGTATTACAATTTATTCCAAATACACCAATACACTCAACCAAAAACCCCGATACACTGAAAAACATTATAAAGTGTTTTCGTAGGTGGCGAAAGCGATTCCCATAATTACTTCTGCGAGGATTAATTTATTGGGATATCGTCAACCCTTAATTTGGAGGTTGAAATAACGGGTAAGTTCCTGAAAACCAGAAAATTCTAGAAATCGATGTCCTTTCGCTTTTCTTTTTGCTGTATCTCAAACGCAAATCCTGATACCAATACAATTTTTTTTAAATTGTAGTACATTTAATATGGAATAAGGAAAAGCTTATTAGGATACCATCAACCCCTAAATTAGGGGTTGAAATAAAGGGTGAATGGCTAAAACCTAGAAAATTCACTGAAAAACATTCTAAAGTATTTTTGTAGAAGACGAAAACAATTTCAAAAATTATTTCTACAAGGTGTGTTTTATTGGGATACCATCAACCCCTAAATTAGAGGTTGAATGGAAATTCGTTCGATCAGCACTTTCGATCACAGTCGAAGGTCGAATGCAACTCATAATAGGAGCCATAATTCTATCTTATAACGTACCTTGTGCAAATTTTCATTAATCTATCTTCAATAGTTTCCGAATTACAGAATTAAAAACAGCTTGATGGGTCAAATCTTACACTGTGTGGCGACCAGAAAATCAAAAAAATCAACGGCTTGCAGCAAAGGGATATTTCGCTTGGTTTGTCAAGCCGCTTGTGTAAGCGTAGTTCCCCACGTTTTGTCAACGAAAAATTTAATCAGAAAAATTGCCGAAAACGTACCCTTTTCACACAGGGATGATAAATAAATTTTTCGAAATTGTACCAAACGTCAGATAAAAATATACCAAATGAAATAAAAATGTACCAACAAAAAACTTTAAACGCTTTCACAAAACAACGAGTGTTTAAAACCAATATACATTAGGTTTGTATAGTAACTTCTCCAGTAAAAAATTGCAGCGAGAGCGTAAAAGCAAAATAGAGTGTAAAATTGAGAAGAACAGAAAATTTGCAAAAAAAAGTTAATGAACAAAAAACTGGTAAAAACTTGCAAGTGAATACATAGTTGTTGCACCGCTTTGACATTCTAATGTTAACATTTTGCTATTCATAAATCAGTTTTAACCTCTTAGCTTACACCACGATTGAGAGAATACAAAGGTTGCGCCGATCTCGGACCGCTATTCCTCTCTTAACGAATTTGACAGAATCGTTGTTTGCATGACGTCACACTTGTGCAACTTGTTTACGTTTTCCTTGCAACATTTTTTCTTCTTCTTCCATTCTTGCTCACGTTTTGGCATTTCTCTCTCGCGATTGCACCAGTGTGACGTCACCCAAAAGTTATTCTCAAAAATCCTCTCTGATCGGCGCAATCTTGTATTCTATCATTCTTGCAGTACATCATTAATATTTTGATTTCCATTCATTTTACTTTTGTTTGTGCTAAACCAATTCAACAGATGGCGGCTTTTGACATTTATTCTTCTTATTCTTCTGCTAGTAAAAATTTCACTAGCAAGAATTTGCAGCTCCCCCGTGTTGTTACGCTCTCGATTCAGTGCTCTCTTGCAAATTTTCTGGGTTTTTATACTCTTTTCCAGTAAAAATTTGCAGGTTCCAGTACAAATTAGTACTGACTATTTATTTGTTACTATACATACCTATTTATCGAACGCCTTTTAAATGAACGTCTTGTAAAAATATACATATATCTGTGGTCATAAATCGAAAAACCTGAATTCGAGAAAAAATATTTTATACATTTGGATTGTGATGTTAACCTTGTGGAGAAACCGAAGGATGTTCGTCTATAACTTTTTAAATAGCTGAGCTTGCGAAATGGGGATTTCACATACACATGGAATAGTAGTTGCAGGATACAATATATAACTCAATTCTTTCTTAAATCGACTTAGCGGTTATTGCTTATGACCACATATATGTATATCGTCGTTTAAAGTACAAAACCGCGTATCGTCATTCTGCAAAACCACGTAACTGGCATTTGCTGGTGGGGTGCAATAAGGCCATATGCAATAAAGCCATATTGGAAATAAAGCCATATTTTTTTGGTAATAAGGCCATAAATTCGATATGGCTTTATTTCCAATTACAATTGGTAATTAAGCCATATGGCTTTATTTCGCTTTCAAATTTTTATGTTTCTTTTATTTGAACAATGGAAAAAGTTCGCAACAAAACTACTAAACCGCCTTGAACTACAACGTCACCTTCAACATGCAATTACTCTCCTTCGCGTCCAGCCGCGCCGCGCTCCGCCCTTCACACGCGGCGCGGTGCGGGGAGCCAACAAATGTGCACCCGCCAGGTTATGCACTCGCAAAATTAAAACACCTGGGTACATATATTTATTTTTCAATATCCAATAAATCCGGAAATATTAAATAATGATTTCTTTCATTTTATTAGTAATAATTTGTATAAATTTAAATAATTCAGTATCAGTTTCAAGAGTGTGTCCAAGGCGAATTTAATAATGAATTACAACAAACACATCATTTGGACGTAATGTTCAGATAAAATTCAGATTCGCCGTTAACACCGCCTTGAGAGTGTCATTTCAGAATATGGCTTTATTTCTTATTTGCAAAATTTTTTGTATGGCTTTATTTCTCTTTCTGATTGGAAATAAAGCCATATGGCTTTATCGCCTTAAATATGGCTTTATTGCCATATGGCTTTATTGCGTATGACCTTATTGCACCCCACCGCCAAACACACCATCAATTTGTCGACTTCAAAAGCTGCATTCGACAGCACTCAAGGGATTTGACTATACGCCGTGATGTCTGAATTTGGTATCCCCGCGAAACTGACACCGCTGTGTAAACTGACGTTGAGCAATACCACCAGCTCTGTCAGAATTGGACCTCTCCGAGCCGTTTGACACCAAACGAGGTTTCATACAATGTGACTCTCTTTTATGAGATTTATTTAATCTGATGTTAGAGAAGATAATAAGAGCCGCAGAACTGACACGCTCAGGAGCAATTGCTGACGTAGCGACATCATCGGTAGCAAACCCCACGTTGTCTGTTCTGCATTTTCCAAGTTGGATAAGGAAGCAAAGCGAATGGGTCTGGTGGTAAACGAGACGAAGTATCCACTGTCATGAAACAAGGGTCAGCGCATTTATAATTTGGAGAAAGTAGAGAATTGCGTTTACTTGGGAACCAGCATTAAGGCCTGTACGCAGCTCTCACGAAAAGCAAAAACTCCATATAAAATGACGTACAAGAAATGGCTAAGAAATTTTCTTCTGTAAAATATTCTTGAGGCAGTACGCAATTCTTAAGCCTCATCAAGCCCGTGCTGGTATGTGGGGCAGATGCAAAAATGAATGCCCCACTTTTTCTAGGACATCGACGTGGGAAAAATAATGCATTTTCGAATGTGAAAACGGCTGTTTTACCCATTATTTTTTCGATTACTATACATTACTTTTTCCCACTGGGATACTGCAAATTCGCCCCTGAGTTAGAGTTAACATAAGCGATAACTGTTTGGCTCATATGTATGTATATCGAAACCTAAAGTTTAAACAAAAACGATATATAGGGCCATTTTCGCAGTCATTAGTTACCAACTAGAAAAAACAGCTGTTTTTAACTATTGATTAACTAATGGATGCACATTACATAGTTAACTGCATTCAACCAATAGTCAAACTGATACTGTGAAATTAAAAATGGTGGTTTAACACTAGCATATTAGTTAACTAATGACTGTGAAAATGGCCCATATATGGTATTAAATATACCTATATAAGAGGTATTCATATAACATGATAACTGCCGACCTTTGTCGGAAGTTTGGAACGTTAGATGAATTCTAAGACAATATTGCTGGCCATTGATTGAAACGCCAAAATCAGTGATAATTTAATGGTTAACCGAGCTCTGACCGAAGTGCATATACTTTTAAAAGTTTTCAAAATTTGGATGGCTTTAAAAAAATATTTTGAAAAAAAAACTATTTGGATTTCGATATCTATTAAGTAAATTTCTTACTCCAAAATAAAGGTGGCAACCCTATTCCGAAATACGCTAGAATGAATGGTACATATATTGAGCGTATATGTACTGTGTATACATAAAAAAAATGCTGATTGAAATTAACAAAATAAAAATTTATATTACATAGAAGCGTGGTAATCCTGATGGAAAATATTTTCTAACCAAAGTTCTTAACATTACCTTTCATTTTATATCCATACTGCGATGTTTTAGAAAAATAAAAAAAATCCACAACAATGTTGACGAGTAAAAACGCAGTACAAAATTGTTTTCTTGGCGTTCATTGTGTCATACCTTTTACGTCTGGTGCTTTGCTGGCAAAGTTATAAATGTCACGCAAAGCCACAAAGTTGTATCTGGCAATGCAAACCATTATCTGTGTACAACATTTCATCAAAATCGGTAGAACCGTTTCCGAGAACCCTATGAATATATACAAGAATTGTTCGTTTATTGTAATAAGATAAGATATACATACATACATGTATTAATAACCCAGTCGGAAAAGTAGTAATGCATTACATGCGTGATAAACAATAGAATGTATTTCTTATGTGTTCTCGATAATATTACTGCTAACTACGTAATCAGCATTCTAATGTATTCAAAAAGTTCCAAAAATTTCATATTATAACACATTCATTTCTCGATACTAGGTAATGCAAAATTGAATGCCCCAATTTTCTAGGTCATCGCCCTGGGGGAAAAAATGTATTTTCGAATGTCCCACTGGGAAGAAATCAATTGAGAAAGATGCGAATGCAAGTATGTAAATATGTATGAGCGTGGTCGAGGTATATTCCTAATAATTGCCGCAATATTGCAACCTTGTTGCTGAAACTCTGCAGAAATCACACAATATAATTTTTATACTGGATTTGATTTTGTAATGAGCCAACAGATTGTCAAAATTTTGTTCGTACAACGCTTAAATTTTTTCGTAACCCGTTATGCTCTCTCATAAAAAATAACAGTGACGTAGTTGTTGATGCTCGAATACAAGAATGACAGAATACAAGATTGCGCCGATCAGAGAGGATTTTTGTGTGACGTCACACTGGTGCAATTGCGAGAGAGAAATGCCAAAACGTGAGCAAGAATGGAAGAAGAAAAAATGTTGCAAGGAAAATGTAAACAAGTGGCACAAGTGTGACGTCATGCAAACAACGATTCTGTCAAATTCGTTAAGAGAGGAATAGCGGTCCGAGATCGGCGCAACCTTTGTATTCTCTCAATCGTGGCTCGAATACACTCTACATACTTATTTATGTTTGTATACATATGAATATGTGTTATGAACATAATCCAATACTGTTACGTTTGATAAAATTCTTGGTCAAGTATGATTGCTTTTAAGTTGTTGTTTACTTCAATAGTTTGTCCGTTGCAAGCAATGGATTTGGTTTGTTTTTCAAACCACTTAACAATTGTCTCAATTTAATTATTGCTTCTCCAGGGTTTAGTCCTTTTGGACACGTGTTCGTACAATTTAATATGCTGTAGCACCGATAAATGCTGTAGGGATCGCATATCTGCTTCAAGCGTTCCTCGGTCATATTATCTCGAGAATCTATAACCCATCGGTACACTTGCATTAATACTGCTGGTCCCAAATATCGATCACCGTTCCACCAATATGACGGGCATGCTGATGTGCAGCAGGCGCAAAGAATGCATTCATATAAACCGTCCAGTTTTTTGCGATCGTCCGCATGCTGAAGATACTGTTCCTTTCCTTTTGGTTCTTTAGGATTTTTACGTTGTAGCCATGGCTTTATCGCGCTGTACTGATTATAGAAGTGGCCCAAATCCGGAACGAGATCCCGAACAACATACATGTGAGGTAGTGGGTAAATTTTCAAAACTCGGGAAGGATTTTGATTAATTTTGCATATGCAAGCTAGTGTATTGATGCCTCCAATGTTCATGGAACATGAACCGCAAATTCCTTCTCTGCAAGAGCGTCGAAAAGTGAGTGTTTGATCCATTTCATTTTTTATTTTGATTAGAGCATCAAGGACCATAATGCCACATTTGTTTAGGTCTATCTGATATGTTTGAAGTCGTGGTGATTCTCCAGGCTGCCAGCGATAAATTTGAATTGTCTTCATGACGGAAGCGACCTTAGACGGCG
Source organism: Rhagoletis pomonella (assembly GCF_013731165.1). NCBI lineage: Eukaryota > Metazoa > Arthropoda > Insecta > Diptera > Tephritidae > Rhagoletis > Rhagoletis pomonella. The sequence goes on from NW_023462729.1 coordinate 10,559, forward strand.
TTGCACTCACCGATGTTTTAGTAGCGTTCGGTTGGGATTGTGGACTATCTGGTGGTTTTTTGTAAGAGTCTTTGCACAAAAGGCGTGCATGCGTCGATTTTCCATAGGATAGACGACCTATTTCAAGCAATCTTAACATTTATGTAGATAAAAACGCCTCAAAAGCCGTTTGATATTTTTATTTTTATTTATTTTTTTTAAATAACAGGAAACTTAAGTTATCCTAGCAAAATTATAATGACAGCATATATTGATATATTTGATATTTCTATTTGTGTATGTGACAAATAAAATAAAGCACTGCCAAAAATTTTTAAGAAATAACCCAACAACCAAAATAAACTTAGAGAAAGCTTTTTTAAGTTTACAATTATAAACATTAGCTTACAAAACGTAGATTTTAGAGGCAGCGGACGAATTAAGGCAATCGGCAAGCAGACAGACGGATGGTTTTGGCTAAATCGACTTATACCATGTTCTGACCGACATCGAAAACATGTTTTCGTTGGTAAAACTGGGTTTCGACCTAAAACTTGTGTTTTCGTCCATGTAAAATTTGTCAAACGAAAACTAGTTCTCGCTAAAAACCACTTAAAAACTCACGTTCCACTCATTCCATTCGGTGTCTGCACTAGTTTTTTTCGATTATTTATCGAAGTGGAAGTCATATTTTATCATCTTTAATACGTCATTTCGGATTTATTGTTAATTGGCTGGCCAAAATAAAGTAAGCATGGAAGTAAGAGGTTGTTAATGAAAAGAAATTGAAGGAAAAGTATTTTGGTTTTGTTTTTGTGTAGCAAAACTTTAAACAAAGGATGAAACAAATGTCAACGAAAACACCAACAGTCGGTGTGAACAGCCTTCTGCCCACAATCCCAAAACTCGTTTTCAAGGTGTTTTCGTTGTCGGTCAGAACATGGTATTAGCTCAACGTTCTGATCATTTTGCCTAGGGATGCGCGATACCGATACGATATTCAATATATCAATATCGTTGTTCAACATATCGGTTAATTTATATCGATATCAGGTGTTGCGATACGATATCGATACAATATTTTGTTTCAATATTTGAAATATCGGAAAATTTTCTCCACGTTCTCTAGGCTTCTGAACTGAAAATAAAATTGAGTACATAGTTGGAAAATGTGTTCGGTCTCGCAAAACAGCTTTTGGCATAGTAACCATGAAGAAAAAAATTCATTAAAATATCAAAATTGCTTAAATCAGTTTGCAATTCTCAATAAATAAATGCTCGTAAATTTATTTCTTCAAGAAAATCTACGGCAAAGGCAAAATACTTCTTGCATAAAAATAATATTAGCTAGCCAAGACAAATCAGAGCTGCTGTATGGCATTTTAGGCTTTAGCAGATTCAATTGATCATGAAATTTTGTATACCGAACAAAAACTTAAAAATTATGTTTTTTGAGGTCATCTGGAAACCCCATTGAACGGTACTATTGTACTTCACATTTAGAAATACATACATATGTTTGTATGAAGAGGTGTGTCTCTTTGAAAGTACTAGACATGCTTGTGAGGAGGGGTAAATCGAAGTTGCAGAACTCTGGTTACTATTTTTTCAAACTCATTTGAGGCATTCACAACGGTGTCGTAAGTGTAGTATTTTTATTTGTCGTAAACTTTAAAAGCCTAAATAAATGTTTAGAGATCTTGAAACGACAACCAACTATTTTTAACACTACAACAATTCATAATATGACTTTAATAATACTTTCCAAACCCCATTAATTTATTTTTTAGGCGTTTCAAGTTTGCGGCATACAACAATACGACACTTACGACACCGTTTTGGATACCCCAATTAAAGTGTATCTTATCCAAAGTAACTTCGTTATTTGAATTTATGCTTACTCGTCTTTTAATTACAAATATACGAGGTGCGCAAAAAATATCTTTGTTAGCCATTTCGTTTTCGATATTTCCGATATTCAATATATCGATATTATTTTAGTAGATATCGGTATCGGATATTGTGAATTTAGAATATCGCGATACCGATATACCGAATTTTCATTGGCGATACCATCCCTGATTTTGCCAAACATTTATGTGGGCCTATATCTTATTCTTCTGGTACTTACAAACATGGACCAAATTTATAACACCATTTCATGTTCAGTACGTTCGCCACCGGTACTTAAGCTTATAAATAAAAAACTAATAGAGATATTATAACGCGCAATTAGTTAGGAGGAAGTACCTTTATTCTACTTTAATATAAAATTAATCGCTTTAGAATACTCGTTCCATTTCGCAGTTTCTTGCATCTTTCAATTTGCAGCCAAAGGCGACTTCCATTATTATTCGCACGTTCGCGACCGCATGTTTGTTGCTAACATAATATAAAGATATACTTGGCAAAATGCTATCGAAACCAGGGTTGCCACTGACGAAACAAAAAATTTACCATCCACTTGAGAAAAATCTACCAAATTTGGAAAATATCTACCAATAAATTGTTTATAGTTATTTTAATAAAAACTATATTTTTGTTATTTTTTTATTTATTTTAATTAAAACTATAGTTTTTTATTTTTTTAGTTATTTCAATAAGAATTAAAATTGTTTTAAGGAACTTTTTATTTAACTAATTATACGGTATTTGAGTCATATTATTGGCATATTCGCAGTTTCCTTCAACCGAAAGCGGAAGTGATAAAACTAAAGGCAACAACGAACTTCATAAAAACTTCAACTTTGAAAAACTTCAACTCGAGTTATTATAGACAAATACAGTGACTCAAAAAGGCACTTGGTGATTTTTTTTATTACTCGCAATCTTTTTCAAGAACAAATTTTTGTTGCTTTAACTAAATCCATAAAAATTAAGGATTCAAACTATATACATTAGACCGCATAACTCCCATACAAAAAAAATCGGTACTATTTTTCCATTGGAATTATAACATCTATTTTATTTTAAGACCTCCACCAAAATATTTCGGAAAAATATTAAGATTTAAGTGAGCTGGACCGATTTGAAAATTCCTCCAAAAATGGAGTTTTTTATGAATAAAAATAGTTTCTTAAAGATTTTTTTTTTTGAAAAAATCCCCTCAAATGACAAAACGGTTTAAGCTTAAAATATTTGCATAAAAATATTAAAAAAAATTTAAAAAAAAATTTTGAACGGGATCGTAATGATGAGATTTTTGATGCTGTTTTTTAACTTTTTTCAAAGATTGGCTTAAGAGAAACTTGAATAACTGAAGCTAAACTCCTCCGATTTAGACTTAAGAGCTGTCATTGGAAAGGTATTTTCTCACCCGTTTTATTTCTTTGCTAATAAACTCATTCAAAGGATGGAAGAGAAAGGTAGGATGAACGAACGTCATTCAAAGTCAGTGTTGCCACTTGAAAATATTTTTAAGTACCAAAACGCCTACCAAATCAGTTTCCAAACTACCAAAATTTTGTTCATCATTAAAGCTAGACTTCTTGAATTTACGGGGTTTTTAACTACAAAAATTAACAGTAAAAATTAAAACTACACATATTATTGTTAACAGGGCCTATAAATAAAATAATTGACGTATTGTATAAAAACTTTTGTAAAAAATTTAAATACCTTTGAGATTAATTCCATTCATATCAAACATCTTTTCTTTGTGTGTGAAAAAACAAAATCACACATTTATGCAAAAAATCCTAAATTCGTTTCACTTTGCAAATTGGCTATCATAAATTTTTCTTTCAAGACTACTATTTCTGGTTCTATTTCAACAGCCAATCGGTCATAGCTTTGGGAAGTGAGTTTTTGTTTGCAGAAAATTGTCTGCTTAATAAAATATAGGAAAAAAACTAAGAAATCTTATACGTGTGAGCAAAGTGAAAGCAATGTTTTGAACGTGTAAACGTAAATTAAGCGAACAAATTTTAATGCTCAATTTGGTTGTTTTTTCAAAAAAATTTTGCCTATCAAAAGGTTCATCAAACCAACCAAGCTACCAAAGGAGAATGAACCTACCAATTTTGGTCCAATCGGACCAAAACGGCAACGCTGTTCAAAGTTGAACTAAAATGTGTTGGTATTCGAAAAAACAAGATGGGACACGAATGACGTTTTTTTGGCCAGTAATAAAAACAATGTGAAAATACCTTTCTACTGAGATCCCATAAGTCTAAATCAGAACATTTTTGGCCCAGTTATTCAAGTTTTTCGTAAACCAATCTTTGAAAAAAGTAAAAAAAACAGCATCAAAAATCTCATTCTTACGATTCCGTTGAAAAGATTTTCAAATATTTTTATGCAGATTTTTTAAGCTTAATCTAATTTGTCATCTAAGGGGACTTTTTTCAAAAAGTTCTTTGAGAAGCTACTTTTATTCACAAAAAACTTAATTTTTGGAGGTATTTTCAAATCGGTCCAGCTCGCTTAAATCTTAATATTTTTCCGAAATAGTTTGTTGGACGTCTTAAAATATAATAAATTTTGTAATCCCGGTGGAAAAACCGCAAGTTTTTTTGGCAATGCAGTCTAATATACATACAACATTTAGAAAAATTAAAAAAAATTTCGTCCAAATTTCGAATTTTTTACTCTGAAATTTTAGAACAATTTAAGGTACCGAGTTTTAAAACAAATAATACTTGAGCATAGCTCACAATGTGCTTCCCGTTTTTTTGTCGCCAGTCTTTTGTGTTTTTTTGTTTTTATTTAACAATTTCTATTGATAAAAAATGGCGTTGATTTAATTTTTTTGTGAACAATCATAGTGTGTCATTACATGACCGTAAATTTTTTTCTTTATATTTATGTATTTAAATAATCATTTAAAATATGTAAGCAATCAAAAGCTCCTCGGGATTCCAGTAAAATGAGTTTTGCATGGAGCACGATATGTTCGCCTTATATCGATACACATTTATACTTATATAAGTATATAAAAAGTATGCAAAGAAATTTATAATATAAAGATAACTACGAAAAATAAATCGGGAACGAAAAGTTCAACAAAAATCTACCAAAATGAGAAAAAATTTACCTTTTTACCAACCCAAATTATTTCTACCAATTTTGGTAACATTTTACCAAAGTGGCAACCGTGTTCGAAACATAAAAAATTAATAAAAATTTATGTTTTCCTTGTTTTTTGGACTTATATACATATCGTCGTTTAAAGTACAAAACCGCGTAGCAACAAAATGTAAAACCGCGTAACAAGATAATGCAAAACCGCGTATGTGAGGTTGCATAAATTATTTTCTAGAGAGTAAAAACACTCATATTTCAAAATGATTCTCTTTTTTATAAAGCAATCGTATTTCTGGCTAGTATATTTCAGGACGAATGGATAAGGATTGAGCCAAGAGCTTGTGTGAGCAAATCCAATTTTTGGCAGCAAATGTCAGTTACGCGGTTTTGCAGAATGACGATACGCGGTTTTGTACTTTAAACGACGATATATATAAAGTAAATTATACTCTTTCTGTAGTAATCTCTTTCATATCACATATTTTCATTTGTTAATTTAAAAAGAAAGAAGATTTCAATGCAGTTAAAAAAACTAGATTTGATTTATTTAAGGAGACTTTTATGAATTTTACTGAAAAGACTTTAAATACACTCTAAAAAAATTGTATTTATTTGCGCATATTAAGAGAGGTAACCAGTTTCCTCTTTTAATGTGTGCAAATTCGCACGCCGTGTAATAAAATTAATCATTGCCTGTTTACACTTGCATACCAAATTTGTCGCAAGAGCAAAATTACACATAAAATGTTTAAAATAAAGTAATGTTTATTATTAGTAGGAAATGAGTAGTCCACTTGTAAACAGCGTTATGTGATTTTATAATAGAAAGCCATAAATTTGAAAAAGTGACTACGACAACAAGTAACATTTAAATTGAATCTTTTTTATTATTACCTGAAAATTTGGATAAATAGGAGCCTTATAAAATTGTAACATAACATAACATGTCATAAGATAACATTAACAGTCTATGCGACCTAAAGCAGCTTTCTAAGTTCATCAGAAGATTGATACTTTTGAAAGTTCATAAATAAGTATGATAGCGACTTTTGGAAGAAGACTTAACATTCACAACTCCGTTGTTAGTGGACATGAAACTACTTTAAATACTGGCACGTAATCCGCCAAAAACTAAGAATCGAAAAAATTTTACATAGCGCACTTTGTAAGTAGACTACTCAAATGTATTTGTATGTAGTTTGAAAATTTTTGCAATTTTAAACATTCTATATTTGTGTATTTATGTGTATATTTTAAAGATCCCAAGTTCAAAATCAAATACTGAACATCTTATACGTAGTATATTTATACAGATTCTTGTTGAAAAATAGATACTTTTCAGTAGTAGTTTTACATGCTCTTTTTAGAGTGTACTTGCTACTTATTATATTTACTTTGCAAAATACTTATGCACAAAAAAATTTACTTTATAAATTGAAATTACAAATGCTTGCTTTTATGCACATGTATTCCAAGTCCTTAGGATGGGTTAAATTATGTCTTTTTCATGAAAATGTTTGGTTTTCTTACAAATTAGATTTTAAAAACTGTCACTGCCACTGCCACAGCGCTATTGTATTTTGGGCTTCATTACCGCCAAACAATACTGTCCATACATATTTATATGCTGTCAAATTTTTACCTAGCCCCATGAGCTAGGTAAAACTCTGACGTTCGTATTCTCTCGTGGTCAAATTTTCAGTTTCATCCATCAAAATTTCCTATTTTCTATCAATTGGCATAGGCCAATTTGATTGTGCATTCCTGGCAGTGATGAGGTATTCTAAAGGTCTGAGTATGACAACTTAACTTAACGTACGTTAGAACTTAGAAAATCAAAATGAAACAC
>NW_023462730.1:0-17403 GCF_013731165.1 Rhagoletis pomonella
GGATTCTTGGCCCTCCTATAACAGAAAACGCACTTCTGTGCTCTTGAGTGTCCTTATAAGAACTTTATTGGCATACGCATCGCACCAATGTTGTAGCTGCAAGATCATAAAAAAGATTACACTTGCTTGGCAGAGATCTCACAGGTGGAAATAAGACCATCGGTGAAGCTCATGACACCGAAAGGGATTGGTATTCCATATGGTATCACAGCGTTACTATTATTGGCCTATGTGTGCGCCTTAGTGGTTTCTACTTAAACTAAAAATTTTGACTTTACAGACTATTTTTGCTTTTAAGCGCTCTTTTCCATTGGCCAACGCAACAGTTTTTATTAGGCGCCGCGAAGTAAGCGGGCATTGGCTAGCTATCTATATAACTACATAAATTGATAGCCATTTTAATTTTTCTGCGAGATGAGCAAAATAAATAAAAGCTTTAGGTAATTGTAGGGCCAGTGCAGGTAAACGTAACACTTTCTTTGATAATTGATACTAGTTGCACAATTTTTAAGGCAGGTATCGCAAATGTGCAGGTATGTTGAATGCATCTATCGGAACAGTTTCCTTATAAATGTTAAAAATAATGCCTCTGATGCGCATTTTGGGGTAGGTATCTTAAATGTGAACTTAAGCATAAAGGCAGCAAAGCAATATATACTGTATTTCATTTCTGTGGTCATAAGCAATAATCGCCTAAGTCGAAAAACCTGAATTCGAGAAAAAACGCTATAAAGATTTGGATTGTAATGTTAACCTTATGGGGAAACCAAAATATTTTCGTCTATAACTTTTTAAATAGCCTAGCTAACGAGATGGGAGTTTCGCATACATATGGAATAGTAGTTGCAGAAAACGATAGCATATATAACTCAATTCTTTCTTAAGTCGACTTAGGACATGGGGAAAATTTGTCATTTCTAAATTGGTGAAAATGAACGCCAATCCTTAATAAAAAGTATTTCGTTCGGGTCAAACATCTGTGGAAAATTTTGGTTCGGCTAGCGATTGAGTTAATTAGTAAGAAAATAGGTTTTCCTGTTCAAATCCGACTCGGTTCAAAACCGGTTCACATCCTTAATTTTCGTTTGTTATTTCAATTACTCTTTCGCTAGACGCTCGCTTGGGGCGCTGTTACGCAGACGATCATATGATCCCTGGTCATGGCACTTTTTCTCTAATTTTTTCCGTTCTTACTCTTTTTGACCAGCATGCTGTTATGAGGAGGGTCAAATGACCAGCGTATTTCTTTGGCTCAGTTGTATTTCTTTGGTTGATTTTTTTTAACTTCCTACATTTGGGTTATGAAATGACGAAAAAAAGAAACGGTATAAGTATGTGTATAAAAACATGTCAAAAGCAAACAAAACAAGAGTTGCTGGCATTAATTTTATTCTCGATGTGTACTACTCTGTATACATCTGCAGCAAAAAAGGACCATTCTGCTATTAAAAGGAGAAATAGTATGAAAAATATTTACTCCATTTCGCTACCAAAAGGAACAAATAGTAAATTGTAGTCACAAGCCAACCCTCTTTTGATCAGTTATTCGGTCTCAGCCGGCCATGAACGAAAGACACAAGATCACGTAAGAACAAGAGAGTGAAAAAAGTAGATTTTTTTAGCGGGTTCTACGCCATCTTGTTTCACTGGAAAACGAGCGAAAAGTAAACAAAGCAAAGAAAACAACGAAATCCAAAATTAGCCAAAATTATTGTCAGCCACTTTAAGCGCACAATTTCGGTAAAATGACGCAATGAAATGCTTCAAAATGTGTTGTCATGTTAAATTACTCTTCTTTACTTAAATAAAAGTGTAAAATAGTGGTGCTTGTGATGTAAACAAACGCTCAGCTGACGAACCCGCTTTCGCAAACTTTTTTCTCAGAACCAGTTACAAATACAACGTCGCGTTCTTACGTGATCTTGTATTTTTGGTTCATGTCAGCCGGCTGGTCAAATCTGAACCGATTGGTCATGCGGTTCAGTTCCAGTGATCGGACTTTAAAAAATTCTGTGTGGCAGAATCTGGAAAAAAGGTGGTAAATTTCAAAAAAATGTGGTAGATCTCTGGGTTTGGATCAAACTTTGTACAAAAATTAAAAAAATGCTGCAAGGTTTTAGTATAATAAAGTGCAAGACTGAAGTTGCTAAAAATTGCGTTGAGTTTTGGCAATTTTTTCCTTGACAGTTTAAAGCAGTTCCTTCCATCTCATGGAACCCATATGACAACATTTAGGTTATCTTATAAATTTAACTGAATTAAAGTTTTCAAATAAGTTGCAACCCGCTTCAAAAATATTTTCAAAAGTAAGCTTCCTAATCCTCTTTAGTTTAATGTCCGTATTGTAATATTTCATTTAAAGTAAGCTTCCTAATCCTCTTTAGTTTAATGTCCGTATTGTAATATTTAATTTATTTTACAAATTTTAATGAATACAACTTTCAAGCAGTTGACAAATCCCCAAAAAATATTTTCGGCATTAAAATTTCTTAGCCTCTTTAGTTTGATGCCAATATTGCAATATTTAATTTATGCTATCAATTAAATTGAATTAAAAATTTCAAATAGGTGGCAATCTTCCACAAAAATATTTTCAGCTGTAAGCCTCTTTCTTTTGACAGCCATATTGCAGTATTTACTTTACCGTGTCAATTGACCCAAACTGAAATCTTAATCTTATATCTCAAATTTTTTTCTTCTATATTGTAAAGCGATAGATCGGTGAAAACTGCATTCAATTCCATGTTTTCGAGTGATGCGCGTACAAATATATAAACAGACAGAGAGTCAAAAATTCTAAAAATTGTTTATTTGGCTTCTTTAGCTCTAATACAAACCACCATATTAATTTTTCTTTAATATCTACAAGGTCGGCTTGTTGCAATTTTATTAAAAGTATAGATATAGATTTGATTTACTTTATCAATTTAACACAACAAAAGTTTTAAAACAGGTGGCAATATTTTTGGCAGTAAGATTTCCTAAACCTCTTCAGTTTGACTCCCATATTGCAATATTCAATTTATCTTATAAATTAAATTAAATGAAAATTTTAAAACAGGTGGCAACCCTAAAAAAATATTTTTTCCTAAGCTCTTTCTTTTGACGCCCATATTACGATATTCACGTTTTCTTAACAATTTACTTTAACTGAAATTTTAATACATCTAATTTTTTTCTTTCTATATTTTAAGTAAGACCTCTAGAAATACATCGGTGAAAACTGCATTCAAATCCATGCATTCGTTTACGAGTGATGCGCGTGCAAACACGCAGACAGACAGACAGACAAAAATTCTAAAAATGGATGATTTGGCTTCTGGTTCTCTAATAAAGACCCCCCACATTAATTTTTCTTTAATATCTATAATGTACAGACATCGACCTGTCACAATTTTATTATATGTATATGTATATGCTATCCAAAATGGCAGAATAATACTCAGACGATATGTTAAAAAACAGGTCTACAGTATATACTGTTTAGCTGCACATCCTTCTTTGCAAGAAAAACTTGTGCACTTAACCGAAAAAGGCACTTAAGCGAATTTTTTTTACTACTTCAATGTGGAAGGTATCCGAATCCCTTTGAAATCAAATAATGGAGGAGTACTTACCACGTAGAAATTACTGCAAGCGAAATTTTTACCGAATGGTATCTAATCTATATTAAGATTTCAGTTTAGGTCATATGGCTGTCAAAAGAAAGAGGTTTACAAAGGCTTACAGCTAAAAAATATTTTTGTGGAAGGTTGCCGCCTATTTGAAATTTTTAATTTAATTTAATTGATAGCATAAATTAAATATTGCAATATTGTCATCAAACTAAAGAGGCAAGGAAATTTTAATGCCGAAAATATTTTTTGGGGATTTGCCAACTGCTTGAAAAATTGTATTCGGCACATTAAACTAAAGAGGATTAGGAAGCTTACTTTTGAAAATATTTTTGAAGCGGGTTGCAACTTATTTGAAAGCTATAATTCAGTTAAATTTGTAAGATAACCTAAATGTTGCCATATGGGTGCCAAACGAAAGTATTTGAGAATAATAAAATTGCAACAGGCCGATATCGGTACATAATAAATGTTAAAGAAAAATTAATAGGGGGTTTATTAGATCAACAGAAGCCAAATCTAAAATTTTTATAATTTTGGTCTGTCTGTCTGTATGTTGTGACGCGCTTATCACACAAAAACTAATGCATGGAATTAAATGCAGTTTTCACCGATGTCCACATTGATAGAGCTCTAATTGAAAATATAGAATCCATTTTTTTTGTTTTAGTTTGTCGTCGATCATTATTCCTAGGTATTTGAATGTATTAACTTTTTCTAGTGCGTCGTTGTTTATATTTAGAGTTAGCAACGGACTGTTCTCAAAATTTCGCCTTGATATAACCACAAACTTAATTTTATTGACATTCAATTAAGTGTGTTCAAGCATAACCAAAATGATTCACCAAAGTGAGATTGATATTGACATTGCTCTCATACGAAACAGGCTATAACGTCAAATTGAAATGAATTATTAACCCATTTGAAAATGTGTTTTTTTTTTCAAATTTGAATTTGTTAAAAAAAGTTACACACAAATTTTTTAAGCGACAAATTTTCTTAATAAGCGTGAAATTGTTAAGAGATAAACCGCCGAGGAGACCAAGTAAGTACATTTAAGTTTGATAATAAGTAAATACGTTCGACTTTGCCTAAATATTTAATGTAAGGAAACCAAGATGAAATGGAGCAAAACTTTTAAACGGTGCGCTTTATGCAATAAAAGTCAGGACACGAAAATAGTGCGGAGTTTTAAACCACCTAGTTGCGAATTAAGACGGCAGCGATGGGAAGAAAGCTGTGGTGTTGTACTACGTGATTCATCTCGCGTTTGTGTAAACCACTTCAAGGAAAGTGATTTCATTAGTTGTCCGTCCAAATCAAGCACTTTCAAACGAGCTCTTTTATGCCCAGGCGCAGTCCCAATGCCATACGATTTAGTACACGATCAGGATACATTCTTTGTTGATGCCCAAAGTCAAACAGACGACTCTTTAGAATGCACCTTGCAACCAGAAATATTTCGGCTTACCGAAATAATTATAACCATGCAAGCAAGTATGGAAGAGCTTAAATTAAAACCGCTCGAAGCAAAGTCTTTAATGGAAAACTATTTCGCATGAAAACAAATTTAATTTCAAAATTGTTAGAGTTAATCTCACATATAAAATTGGAAACAAATGTAAAATCATGCTTTTATAAGGGTCGAGTAATGTTTAGGATAAAAAATTTAAATATAAAAATAAACGCACCAAAGCATAAAACTTGGGCAATTAAAAACAAGAAAATTGCTAAAACGATTTTATAAACAATTTGTTTTATTTTACTGACAAAATATATGTAATGTAAGTAAAACAAAACTATAATCGAAATAAAAGCCTAGGGCATCAGTGCTGGCAAGATACATGCATCACTAAGGGTTAATTCGTTTGTTTATACTTTTTGACATTATAGTACCTTAAAAGAGAGCCGCACTGAGTTGTCAATCACACCTTGTTTAATACACCTTGAGCATAACCAATCGCACTTTTTTGGAACTTCTGTGTGGAAGGTTTTTCGCTAAAAAATCAAAACTTTTTGTTGTTGCTGCCAAGGCATAACAAGGTAGAAGTGATTTCGACATTTCTCTCTTTTGAACTGCGACTGTAATGTCAACTCTTAACCCTATACAATTCAAAATTTTAATTTTTTAATTTCAATTTTCAATTTTGAGCTGTGCGACTGATTTTAAATACATACATACAAAAATAAAATGAAAAGGAATTACGGGCGGTGCGCTCTGTGAAGCAAGAGCCGAGACAACAAACGTTATTTTAAACCTCCTAATTGTCAAGTGAAGCGACAACGGTGGGCAAATAGCTGCGATGTTCCTTTAGGAGACTCTTCGCGTGTGTGCGAACACCATTTTAGTGCCAGCGACTTTATTTGTTGCCCATCACAGCCGAGTATTTGAACTGTCGGCCGTTCCTGATGTGTCTGTGGGGACGAAGTTAGCTGTTGATGCACAGACAGACAGCGTATCAACAAAATGCAAAACCGCGTATCAAAACGCTGCAAAACCGCGTATGTGAATTATGTAAATTATCTTATAGAGAGTAAAAACCCTCATGTTCCAAAATGGTTCTCTTTTTTATAAAGGAATCGCATACCTGGCCAGTATATTTCAGGACGAATGGATAAGAATTGAGCCAAGAGCTTGTGTGAGCAAATCCAATTTTTGGCAGGTAATGCCAGTTACGCGGTTTTGCAGAATGATGATACGTGGTTTTTTACTTTAAACGACGATATGTATGTATCTTTCTAATTAGTACCACTCTTAAAATTTTTGGCTTCAGCGATGATTCTGCTCAATGTGGTCTTGAAACGGAAATATATGTTCTTTCTAAAAAATAAAAACATTGGAAGTCACTATCGCAGATCTCAGTGCACAATTGGCTGAGGCAAAATCCTTGCAAGCCTCCCTTGGAAAATTTTTTACTACAGGACAATTGAAAAAGTTTATTTTCCCTAACAAAAAAGTGTTGTGGGAGTGGAATGACATTTCCGTTGCAATGTGTTTGCACTCCGCTGGACCCTGAGCATACAAGCATCTATACGCAAACAAATTTCCGCTGCCCCATATCGGCACTCTTCATTTAGTGTGTAATTTTAAGTATGCATTTCCACATTTACATTAAACGAAAATACAAAAACTAAAATAAAGCCGATTTTAATGTGATTTTAAATATTTCCACATTTTCAAAAACTTTTATTTCATAGATATTGAATTTTATCAAATATGGCACATGCATAACAAAGGGTTAATTTCTTTGTTTACGTTTTTTGACATTACAGTCAGGTATGAGAGAGCTCGACTGAATTGTCACTTCTACCTTGTTGAATATGCCTTGGTTGCTGCCAAAAAATTAATAAATCTGAGACGTCACGCTTTACAATTTCATACAGTTCTCTGTACAATTTACTTCACTAAACTACTAAACGGCTGCACCGATTTGGCTCATATTTGGAACATATGCCAGCACCTTGAAAATAAATATTCCGACCAAAAAGTTACTCGGTATGTAGCTCGGTATTTCTTAAAATTCTTATAGAGACTAAAACGCAAAAAACCAATATACCTCTAAAACCAATTACTCTGGGGAATTGAAACTTAGCACTGATGCATATACTGCAAATGCATTGGAAAACTTCTCATATAGCTTATCTCTGGAACCGCTTACGCTAACGTCCTGAAATTCGACACAGCTACATATGTTATCAATACCGTACTTATAGCGAAAAGTGGTAAGTAATGGAAAAGGGGGCGTGGCACCGCCATGCTTCTAATTTCACTTATCTCTGGAAACGCGCACGTTAACTTTCTGAAATTTGGCACAGCTACATATGTTACCAATACCGTACTTATGGCGAAAAGTGGTAATTATTGGAAAGGCTGGATCGATATACATTTACGTAAACGCGCAAGTATCATTCGATTGGGAACCATTTTCTCCTAGATTTCTAAATCCCATTGAACTATTGCAACTTGGTTTTTAATTTTTAGGAAAAGGTAAAATTTAAGTGAAAATTTCGAAGATTTTTTTTAAATTTTTCACAAAGAATGGAGCATTGATTTTTCGAGTTTCGCTATAGACTGTACTATCTACATTCCTATTTGCATAAAATGATCGCCGTTTTCGTTGTTCGGACTATACTCAAAACCACTGAATGGAGGTCCGTCAGATTGTCGGAGGTTATATTATATACATATGCCGTCCTATTACATGCTACTAGAAAACTCGCTAGGTGGTGCTGGAGTAGAGTTATTCATAAAAAATCGTATTTAGTAACCGATTTCGTTCAAATTTTAAATGTACCTGTATGATGGGAAATTCTTTTGATAAAAATTGACCCGATGAGTGCCGCTGGAGTCGAGATTGAAATTCATAAAACGTATTGATTTTATGGTAAGCAACGGTTTTGCAGAAAATGGATGGCGCTGCAGCCGAAATGTATAGAAACCCCTTGTGGTTGGTCTGCTTTGGCCTTATGTTTAAATTATTCGAATTTATTTTTTAGATGACTAAATGAAGGATGGTGTTAAGTTTGTCTGACGCCCTCATGCACGATCATGCGATCTTGCATCTACCTAGAAATCAGTTCGTAATTATTACCACGAATTGTAAAAGTGGCGAATTAACAAGGAAAGATCACCGTTGGTAGGTAGGATCAATTGCTTCATTTGAAAGATATTACCGGAAAACTTTTCATCCTGTGGGACAGCGAGGATTCTTGGCCCTCCTATAACAGAATACGCACTTCTGTGCT
Source organism: Rhagoletis pomonella (assembly GCF_013731165.1). NCBI lineage: Eukaryota > Metazoa > Arthropoda > Insecta > Diptera > Tephritidae > Rhagoletis > Rhagoletis pomonella. The sequence goes on from NW_023462730.1 coordinate 8,361, forward strand.
CTTAAGTTTCCTTATAAGAACCTTATTGGCATACGCATCGCACCAATGTTGTAGCTGCAAGATCATAAAAAAGATTACACTTGCTTGGCAGAGATCTCACAGGTGGACATAAGACCATCGGTGAAGCCGAAAGGGATTGGTATTCCATATGGTATCACAGCGTTACTATTATAGGCCTATGTGTGCGCCTTAGTGGTTTCAACTTAAACCTCCCTGCAAAAAATTGTGCGACTAATCTCTAAAGAGAGTATTCCGGGATTACTCTCAATCGGGCACAATTGGGTATTAATTAGTCCCAACTAGTCTCATTCGGGTACTAATGGAGGTTAATTAGTCTCGACTCATCCCTTATGGGTATAATTGGAGATCAATTAGTCCCCGACTCATCTCTAACGGGTACTATTAACGATTTAATTATATGTACGCACTTAGTAAATGAAATTTCATGTGCAGCGTTGGCACACAGAGAGAGTATTCGCCTAACAAAACTGAGCACCCCGGTTCGAATCTCAGCTGGCGCAAATTTTTATTTTTATTTTTTAAAAGTGAATAGTCGCTTTTTATACCCGTTCGGGTATAAAGGTGAACAATTAGTCTCTTCATAGGACATGCTCGAACAAAAGCGAACAGTTCATTCCATATAAAGAGATCAAATGTGGTATTAGTCGCATGTTCCTTTGCGATTGCTCCCGGAGTCATCCCGGATTAGTCGCATTTTTTGCAGGGCTTATTTTTGACTTTACAGACTATTTTTGCTTTTAAACGCTCATTTGCATTGGCCAACGCAACAGTTTTTATTAGGCGCCGCGAAGTAAGCGGGCATTGGCTAGTTATCTATATAACTACATAAATTGATGGCCATTTTAATTTTTCCGCGAGATGAGCAAAAGCTTTAGGTAATTGTAGGGCCAGTGGAGGTAAACGTAATACTTTCTTTGATAATTGATTATAGTTGCACAATTTATAAGGCAGGTATCGCAAATGTGCAGGTATGTTGAATGCATCTATCGGAGCAGTTTCCTTGTAAATGTTAAAAATAATGTCTCTTAAGCATAAAGGCAGCAAAGCAAAATATACTGTATTTCATTTCTGTGGTCATAAGCAAGAATCGCCTAAGTCGAAAAACCTGAAATCGAGAAAAAACGCTTTAAAGATTTGGATTGTAATGTTAACCTTATGGGGAAACCAAAATATTTTCGTCTATAACTTTTTAAATAGCCTAGCTAACGAGATGGGAGTTTCGCATACATATGGAATAGTAGTTGCAGAAAACGATAGCATATATAACTCAATTCTTTCTTAAGTCGACTTAGGACATGGGGAAAATTTGTCATTTCTAAATTAGTGAAAATGAACGCCAATCCTTTATAAAAAGTATTTCGTTCGGGTCAAACATCTGTGGAAAACTTTGGTTCGGCTAGCGATTGAGTTAATTAGTAAGAAAATAGACTTTCCTGTTCAAATCCGGCTCGGTTCAAAAGCGGTTCACATCCTTAATTTTCGTTTGTTATTTCAATTACTCTTTCGCTAGACGCTCGCTTGGGGCGCTGTTACGCAGACGATCATATGATCCCTGGTCATGGCACTTTTTCTCTGATTTTTTCCGTTCTTACTCTCTTTTCAGAGTATTTCTTTGGCTCAGTTGTATTTCTTTGGTTGATTTTTTTTAACTTTCACATTTGTGTTATGAGATGACGAAAAAAAGAAACGGTATAAGTATGTGTATAAAAACATGTCAAAAGCAAACAAAACAAGAGTTGCTGGCATTAATTTTATTCTCGATGTGTACTACTCTGTATACATCTGCAGCAAAAAAGGACCATTCTGCTATTAAAAGGAGAAATAGTATGAAAAATATTTACTCCATTTCGCTACCAAAAGGAACAAATAGTAAATTGTAGTCACAAGCCAACCCTCTTTTGATCAGTTATTCGGTCTCAGCCGGCCATGAACGAAAGACACAAGATCACGTAAGAACAAGAGAGTGAAAAAAGTAGATTTTTTTAGCGGGTTCTACGCCATCTTGTTTCACTGGAAAACGAGCGAAAAGTAAACAAAGCAAAGAAAACAACGAAATCCAAAATTAGCCAAAATTATTGTCAGCCACTTTAAGCGCACAATTTCGGTAAAATGACGCAATGAAATGCTTCAAAATGTGTTGTCATGTTAAATTACTCTTCTTTACTTAAATAAAAGTGTAAAATAGTGGTGCTTGTGATGTAAACAAACGCTCAGCTGACGAACCCGCTTTCGCAAACTTTTTTCTCAGAACCAGTTACAAATACAACGTCGCGTTCTTACGTGATCTTGTATTTTTGGTTCATGTCAGCCGGCTGGTCAAATCTGAACCGATTGGTCATGCGGTTCAGTTCCAGTGATCGGACTTTAAAAAATTCTGTGTGGCAGAATCTGGAAAAAAGGTGGTAAATTTCAAAAAAATGTGGTAGATCTCTGGGTTTGGATCAAACTTTGTACAAAAATTAAAAAAATGCTGCAAGGTTTTAGTATAATAAAGTGCAAGACTGAAGTTGCTAAAAATTGCGTTGAGTTTTGGCAATTTTTTCCTTGACAGTTTAAAGCAGTTCCTTCCATCTCATGGAACCCATATGACAACATTTAGGTTATCTTATAAATTTAACTGAATTAAAGTTTTCAAATAAGTTGCAACCCGCTTCAAAAATATTTTCAAAAGTAAGCTTCCTAATCCTCTTTAGTTTAATGTCCGTATTGTAATATTTCATATAAAGTAAGCTTCCTAATCCTCTTTAGTTTAATGTCCGTATTGTAATATTTCATTTATTTTACAAATTTTAATGAATACAACTTTTCAAGCAGTTGGCAAATCCCCAAAAATAGTTTTGGCATTAAAATTTCCCAGCCTCTTTAGTTTGATTCATTATTGCAATATTTAATTTATGCTATCAATTAAATTGAATTAAAAATTTCAAATAGGTGGCAACCTTCCACAAAAATATTTTCAGCTGTAAGCCTCTTTCTTTTGACAGCCATATTGCAGTATTTACTTTACCGTGTCAATTGACCCAAACTGAAATCTTAATCTTATATCTCAAATTTTTTTCTTCTATATTGTAAGCTAGATCTCTAGCGATAGATCGGTGAAAACTGCATTCAATTCCATGTTTTCGAGTGATGCGCGTACAAATATATAAACAGACAGAGAGTCAAAAATTCTAAAAATTGTTTATTTGGCTTCTTTAGCTCTAATACAACCCACCATATTAATTTTTCTTAAATATTGTAAAGATTGGAAGGAGTTTAGTATTGTCTTAGCTCTACAGCCGCATTTAGGTGAGCATTAAAATGCCCCACAATGATTCCTAAAGTAAAACGCAAGTAAAAACGTTGAGTCTTAAAGTGGGAATGTTTTATTCGGCTCATCGCCGTTCTTTTATATGCTTACAATCTACCTTATGAGTAATCTAATTTACAAACTTACATTTCTAAGTTGTTAGTCATGCTTATGATTCTACGTTGTTGTGCATTCATACATAAATGTATATGGGTTCAATCGAGTTTATGTTATTGGAGAAGTGCAGCGCAAGCTAAATTGATTTGAGTACTTTGGCCTAGTTATTGCCAAAAGTATATTGAACTTTTTACTTAATATTGTGTGAACATTTTGTTTTGCTTAGCTGTCATGCTACAATATCTTGTGAGGACCAAATATCCCTGAGGAATTTAGCCCACACAAGCAATACAATACCGCACAACAGCCAGTCAAGCAACACAACTCGTAGCAACACCCGACAGCATCTTTGTGACCATGACAACGAAACATCACACAGCAACATGTGGCTGCACGACCACGCAACATCAAGCACACAGCCCATAAAATATAGAGCACAGCCAGAAAACAGACAGTCAGTACGGAGCTGTGGTCGCGAGCGAACGACTAAAATCGAAGGGAGCGATAGCTTGTGAGTGGTACACACACCACAAGACATCACCCCTCAATGAGAACTACCGCTGAATGGAGCGATTGCTTGCGAGTGGTACACACACCGCAGCCTTCACCACTCAGAGTAGTAATCATTAAAAACGGTTTCGATCGCCGCCCGCCACTGTCTACCGCGAAGCCGCGTACGAACGATCTCCGCTCGTCGCCGTCAGCAGCGCAACGTCAAGCGCGCCAGCAAGAGCGCTATCCGGCGCCGCCAACAGCGCAACACCAAGCGCACCCGCAAGAGTGCTACCCGTCGTCGTCAGCAGCGCCACGTCAAGCGCGCCAGCAAGAGCACTATCCGGCGCCGCCAACAGCGCAACACCAAGCGCACCCGCAAGAGCGCTACCCGTCGCCGTCAGCAGCGCACGACAGGCGTACCGAGGTTAGCAGCGTGCCATTCAACGGCGTCAACAGAGCGCTGCTCACCAGAATTGAAGCCACGCCACTACCGCCTAACGGGCCCATAACGGGACAGGAAGCCGTTACCCAACCACTGCAAGTGACGCCAGCAAATTTTGTTATTTGTTATATGTTCTTTGTAGAAACTAACAGCCGCACTCAGAAACGATCCTTAAATTAGCTCTAACGGGCACTTAACTAATGATCGTTAAATCTGTTAATTAATGTTTCCTCTCAGAGTTAAAAATTATGAAATAAAAAATTTAAGTATGGCCCCAGTTGCGGCCCTTCATTTTTGTGGCATCACTCACTTTTTTTCGTTCAGTTTGAAATAAAATATAAAAAGAAGTATTTATATCATTTTGCGCGCACTGGCTCAACAGACGCAATGGCTGAGTGAGCGGAGCACTGGCGTGTCATTCAAGAGATCCGAGTTCGAGTCCGAGGGCACGAAAATTTTCCTTTTCCTTTTTTTCTTCTTTAATTTTTATAAACTATCTTTATTGATTTTTTTGCTTTTTTTGATCTAATTTTCTTTTGATTTATAGATTTTATTGCTTTAAAATGGAAAAATTTTTTTTATAAATTTAATTAAATTGTTTGCTAAAAGACAAACAAGGCCAATAACAGGCCAATTCCGGCATCTGACTTTCAACTCAGCTCAGTCTCTCGAGAGAAAAAGTCTATATTTCGGTAACTATCTTGCAAGCTCTTTTCTGTATTTCGAATGAGTAATTGAAAGATGTGCTAATAGTGTTATTATCAGGGAACGGATTTTATGGAAATTGCCTTTTTTTCTGCTAAAGAGATAGAGTATATTCGATTAAGAATGTCCACGATTTGGCTTTAACTGATTCCATATATACACATTTGATGTTGCCTTTTTTTGCCTTTTTTAAGATATTTGCCTTTTTTTGCCTCTTTTAAGATATATGCCTTTTTTTGCCTTTTCTACCTTTAAAAAAGTGATCATAGCATTTACAATTTTTTTTTTTTTAGATTAAAAAATATACACATGCCCATGCGGCTTATAGAAGCGCAGGGACCTCTTGCCAAATTGGTGTAGGAAAAATTCAAAGCCGTTTTCTCAGCTGACGTAGGCTTGGAGACAATAAGGGGTGTGGATAAAATTGTAAAGGGCGAGGAAAACGCCCTTATTCCTGATAATATTAACGTTTCAAACGTTCCATATTTAAATTGGGCTCCACTTGTATCAACTTACGTCGAGCACACATTTAGTACATTCAAGGCTTTTCTTCGCGAAAATCGAATGGAAATGCTGCCAGAAAACTTCAAAATGCATCTTGTGGTTCAATGTTACTACAACTATACAGATTAAAGTTTTATGAGTTAGAAACTCGAAAGGATAAAATAGTCAAAGATTCAAAGTACAAATTTTTCATATAATGAAACTAGTTCATAGTTTTTCTCTTGTTACTTGTAATATAAACATTTCTAAAATAAATGTATTTTTTGATTGTTCTTCGTATTTTCTGTCTTTTTTTAGTGCCTTATTTTGCTTTTTTTTTGCAATACCTAGTGCCTTTTCCTGCCTTTTTCGCTATTTTATTTTGCCTTTTCCAGCCTATTTCGTTATTTTATTTTGCCTTTTTTATAGGTTTTTAGGTCCTAAATATCCGTTCACTGGTTATTATATTTATCGTTTAGCAATAAGTTTTCTAAAAACTAAACGAAATGAAAACTATATCTTTTTAAGACAGGAACAACTAAAAATTTGAGAAGCTGAAAGTAAAATAAAAAAGATGAATCAAAAAAATGTCCAAACGTTAAATAAAATAAAACATGAATTTTTTCGGCAATACAACTTAAAAAAAAATGTATTAAAAATAATTCCTTGCCGAGGATTGAACTCGGACCTCCTGAATAGCACGAAAGTGCTCTGCTCACTGGGCCATTGCTACTATTACAGCAACGTTATCCAAACTGAAATTTATTGAAAACAAACAAATAATTTCAAAATCATTCGTTAAAAAGTTAAGTAAAGGTTTTTGTTTACTTAACTTTAATGTTGATTAAATGCCGTTAACGAATCATTACCTGACTCTGAGAGGTAATTTTTTCAAATCGTTACTGAGGGACACCTTAAGTAATCATTAAACGACTCTGAGTGCGGCTGTAAGAAAATTAAATTAATAAAGTGCGATTTACCAGAGCCCCGAAACTACAAATTTATTGTAACGAACCCTGGACACGGCGAGTATACCCCAGCATCGTAGAAGAAGCGGCGGGGCGAATAAAACGCTTCGTTACAATCTACAAGGTCGGCTTGTTACAATTTTATTATAAGTATAGATATAGATTTGATTTATTTTATCAATTTAACACAACAAAAGTTTTAAAACAGGTGGCAATCCTCCCTAAAAATTGACTCTCATATTGCAATATTTAATTTATCTTATAAATTAAATTAAATGAAAATTTTAAAACAGGTGGCAACTCTAAAAAAATATTTTTTCCTAAGCTCTTTCTTTTGACGCCCATATTGCGATATTTACGTTTTCTTATCAATTTACTTTAACTGAAATTTTAAAACAGGTGGCAACTCTCTAATTTTTTTCTTTCTATACTTTAAGTTAGACCTCTAGAAATACATCGGTGAAAACTGCATTCAAATCCATGAATTCGTTAACGAGTGATGCGCGTGCAAACACACAGAAAGACAGACAGACAAAAATTCTAAAAATGGATGATTTGGCTTCTGGTTCTCTAATAAAGACCCCCCACATTAATTTTTCTTTAATATCTATAATGTACAGACATCGACCTGTCACAATTTTATTATGTATATAGATGCTATCCAAAATGGTAGAATAATACTCAGACGATATGTCAAAAAAACCGGTCTACAGTATATTTTGTTTAGCTGCACATCCTTCTTTGCAAGAAAAACTTGTGCACTTAACCGAAAAAGGCACTTAAGCGAATTTTTTTTACTACTTCAATGTGGAAGGTATCCGAATCCCTTTGAAACCAAATAATGGAGGAGTACTTACCACGTAGAAATTACTGCAAGCGAAATTTTTACCGAGTGGTATCTAATCTATATTAAGATTTCAGTTTAGGTCATATGGCTGTCAAAAGAAAGAGGTTTACAAAGGCTTACAGCTGAAAATAGTTTTGTGGAAGGTTGCCACCTATTTGAATTTTTTTAATTAATTTAATTGATAGCATAAATTAAATATTGCAATATTGGCATCAAACTAAAGAGGCTAGGAAATTTTAATGCCGAAAATATTTTTTGGGGATTTGCCAACTGCTTGAAAAATTGTATTCATTAAAATTTGTAAAAAAAATTAAATACATATTACAATACGGACATTAAAATCTAAAATTTTTATAATTTTGGTCTGTCTGTCTGTGTGTTTGTAAGCGCGTCACACAAAAACTAATGTATGGAATTAAATGCAGTTTTCACCGATGTCCACATTGATAGAGCTCTAATTGAAAATATAGAATCCATTTTTTTTTTTTGTTTTAGTTTATCGTCGATCATTATTCCTAGGTATTTGAATGTATTAACTCTTTCTAGTGCGTCGTTGTTTATATTTAGAGTTAGCATCGGACTGTTCTCAAAATTTCGCCTTGATATAACCATGAACTTAATTTTATGGACATTCAATTAAGTGTGTTCAAGCATAACCAATCGCACTTTTTTGGAACTTCTATGTGGAAGGTTTTTCGCTAAAAAATCAAAACTTTTTGTTGTTGCTGCCAAAAAATTAATAAATCTGAGACGTCACGCTTTACAATTTCATACAGTTCTCTGTACAATTTATTTCACTAAACTACTAAACGGCTGCACCGATTTGCATATTTGGAACATAAGCCAGCACCTTGAAAATAAATATTCCGACCAAAAAGTTACTCGGTATGTAGCTCGGTATTTCTTAAAATTCTTATAGAGACTAAAACGCAAAAAACCAATATAAATCTAAAACCAATTACTCTGGGGAATTGAAACTTAGCACTGATGCATATACTGCAAATGCATTGGAAAAGGGGGCGTGGCACCTTGCATACAAACTTAACTTCTCATATAGCTTATCTCTGGAACCGCTTACGCTAACGTCCTGAAATTCGACACAGCTACATATGTTATCAATACCGTACTTATGGCGAAAAGTGGTAAGTAATGAAAAAGGGGGCGTGGCGCCGCCATGCTTCTAATTTCACTTATCTCTGGAAACGCGCACGTTAACTTTCTGAAATTTGGCACAGCTACATATGTTATCAATACCGTACTTATGGCGAAAAGTGGCAATTATTGGAAAGGTTGGATCGATATACATTTACGTAAACGCGCAAGTATCATTCTATTGGGAACCATTTTCTCCTAGTTTTCTAAATCCCATTGAACTATTGAAACTTTGTTTTCTAATTTTTATTAAAGGTAAAATTGATGTGAAAATTTCGAAGAATTTTTTTTACATTTTTCACAAAGAATGGAGCATTGATTTTTCGAGTTTCGCTATAGACTGCTCTATCCATATACCTATTTGCATAAAATGATCGCCGTTTTCGTTGTTCGGACTAAACTCAAAACCACTGAATGGAGGGAGGTCCGTCAGATTGTCGGAGGTTATATTATATACAAATGTGGTCCTATTACATGCTACTAGAAAACTCGCTAGGTGGTGCTGGAGTGGAGTTATTTATAAA
>NW_023462731.1:0-17400 GCF_013731165.1 Rhagoletis pomonella
ATTTTTTCCATGAGTATGCGGTTGATTTCATAAATTTCCAAATATACACAAAAAATGTCATACAAATCAGTCAAGCCGTTTTGGAGGAGTTGACCACAAACACCGTGACATGAGATTTTATTCGAATGGTGGCAACCCTATGCAAATTTTTTCCTGTTTTAAGTGTTTTCATACTTGCGCAGCGTTCTTGAGTTATGCGGTAACAAACGAACCGCAATTCATTTTTATATGTGAAGATTTTTTTCGAGTAGTGCCAACTCTATTCGAATTTTTTCTTTTATTAAATTTCTTTATGCATTCTCAGACGTCTGGCAACACCGGTTTTGAAATTCTTTCTTTACAAACCTTCTACAGACAGAGAGAAACAAAATTAAATAAAAACGAAGCAAATTCGTTGAGCCGTTTTGGAGTGATGCGGTAACACATAAAAGCAATCTGTTTTTATATATAAACCTTTTTTTTCGAATGGTGGCAACCCCATCCAAATTTTTTTCCGAATTAGTTTTTTAATGCGTTCTCAGTGAAATAGCATTATTGCGGCTTATCTTTAATTTTTTCATTTCATTTATTTAATCAAACATATAACCATAGGTTAAATTACAATGTTTGAGTCTTAACACTACAAAGCTTATGTTCTACACCACAATATGGCAAATAATTAAACAGAAGGAAAATAATTAAGAAGAAGAAACAGTAGGGGAGGACAGAAAAAATACGAGGGACAGGCATGGAATTTACAGGTATACATCTCTAATACTCATTTAACAAATAGCGTAATAATTCATTCTTAAATTGCAGTGTGCGTTTTATGTTTTTAATTTTATGAGTCAGAGCATTCCAAAGACGGACAGCGAAAACAAAGAACTGTCGTTCGGTAACTAAGCAACTGAATTTCATATTATTTATATTAAGCAAGGAATGAAACCGATTCAAAATAACGTTCCGGTTTGGGTTTCGGTTTTGCCAAGTGTTTCGGTTTCGGTTTTGGTTTCGTTCTTCAAAATTTATTTCGGTTTTGGTTTCGGTTTCGTTCCGGTTTCGGTTTTTCACAGAAATTTTGTTGATATGATTTAAATCACAGTGTCTTAAACGTTGAGGAAAGAAAATCGAAAATTACAGTTCACTGATAATATCAACACTAGGTTTCCCTAACAATCCGGACCGGATTTGGTAATTAGAGAATAAGAGAAACATTTTCTTTCAAAAATGGAACAAAGTTCAGAAGTACGGAAACGTAAAAACCCACATTTCGTGCCCACAAGTCGAGAAACAGCTGATTCACGTTGTTCTTGTTTTTGTCACTTATACCATGTTCTGACCGACATCGGAAACATGTTTTCGTTGCTAAAACTGGTTTTCGACCTAAAACTTGTGTTTTCGTCCATATAAAATCTGTTAAACGAAAACCAGTTTTCGCTGAAAACTACTTGAAAACTCACTTTCCACTCATTCCAATCGGTGTCTTCACTAGTTTTTTTCGATTATTTATCGAAGTGGAAGTCATATTTTATCATCTTTAATACGCCATTTCGGATTTATTGTTAATTGCCTGGCCAAAGCAAAATAAGAATGAAAGTTAAAGGTTGTAAATGAAAAGAAAATGAAGGAAAAATGTTTTAGTTGTCGGTCAGAACATGGTATTAAATGCAAACACTTGGAAATTGAATTTTGGTTTCACAAATTTGATTTTAAGTACATAGATTGAAAATTCCTCAACAGGCCATTCACTTTTCCTTAAAAGCATCAAGTAAATGCAGGCAACATGTAAACACAATACAGCTGATATGCACTTTGACACTTTATCCATTTTTACTCGGAGAAAATTTCGGGCTGTTTCGGGCAGGAAGAAGAATATGTTAATTTATTTCATAAGTCTGGCAATATCAAAATATTGTATGTATTGAAATACTACACCTTTGCATGTGCATATATGAAGAACAATAAACTTCACTTGAAGTACGACTTTCAACAGCTATACACGTGTTCTTACTGATAGGTTATGGGCCTCACGCTTTTTTCTTAAATAATTTTAAAGAAAAATACTTTTGAATTTGAACCATTTACGAAACTATGGCTACAAATTACATTCAAAGTGTGCCGAAGTTAAAAGGCAGAGAAAATTATGATGAATGGTGTTTTGCGGCTGAAAATATGCTGGTACTCGAAGGAAAGGTTCACTACATCAAATCAGCACCTGGAGTAGAAAGAAAAGTCGAAGAAGATGCAAAGACTAAGGCAAAGCTAGTATTGACGATTGACCCAAGTTTGTACGTGCATATCAAAGCAACGAAAACCTCGGAAGAGTTATGGACTAAGCTGAAGGCAATGTTTGATGACTCAGGCTTTTCGAGGAAAATAACCTTGCTGCGACATTTAATCTCACTGCGGCTAGAAAACTGCGATTCAATGACGACATACGTAACCCAAGTTGTTGAAACGGCACAGAGATTGGATGGTACAGGTTTTCAAATCACCGATGACTGGGTAGGTTCATTACTTTTAGCTGGTTTGCCAGAAAGATTTGCGCCAATGATCATGGCAATAGAACACTCTGGAATTAATATAACTGCTGACGTCATCAAGTCGAAGTTGCTCGACATTGAAGTTTCGAAATTCGAAATTGACTCTAGTGGCGCTGCATTCGCTGCGAATAAAGCACAAAGAAAATTCGCGAAAAACAATAGCAAGCATACACAGGGAATGTCAAACAAAAAGCAATTAACAAGTGAAGAAAAAAGTATAACTTGTTACAAATGCAAGCAATTAGGCCATTACAGAAATTAGTGTCCTCTATTGAAAAATAAACAATCAAACGCATTTAGTGCCGTCTTTCTAAATGGAAGTTATGATAAAAGTGAATGGTACGTGGACTCCGGCGCTAGTTCACACTTGACAGCAAATATGCATTGGATTGAAAACGCTAATCATTCCCCTGGCATGTCAGAAATAATCATTGCAAATGAGGCAAAGATACCAGTTGTGTGTTCCGGAGATGTTAAAATTACGACTGGTTATAATTATAATATTACAGTTAAAAGTGTGCTGTGCGTGCCAAATTTAACAACGAACTTATTGTCAGTAAGTGCGCTTATGGAATGGAATGGAAACCATGTCACTTTTGAAGCTAACCACTGTTACATTCGCAACCAAAAACATGTCCTGGTTGCTCGTGCAGATTTAGTGAACGGGGTTTACAAATTAATATTAAAAACGAGTCCTGTTTTGGCAGCTACTGCAGTAGTAAACGCGGAGTTATGGCATAGACGTCTAGCACATATTAACAGTTGTGACTTAAATAAAATGAGATGTGGAGTTGTTGATGGTTTAAATTACTCCACTGTCAGTGACATCAAGAAAAATTCATGTGTGACCTGCTGTGAAGGAAAGCAGATGAGATTGCCGTTTCCATCTAAAGTTCAAAGAAGTAGTGACGTGCTGCAAATAGTACATGCTGATCTTTGTGGTGCCATGGAAACGAAGTCTATTGGAGGTGCAAAATATTTCTTGCTTTTCGTAGATGACTATAGCCGCATGACCTTCATATATTTTTTGAAAGAAAAAAATGAAGTTTTTGAGCTGTTTAAAGTATTTAAAGCAAGGGTACAAAATCAACAAAATAAAAACATTAAAATATTGCGCACTGATAATGGTGGTGAATTTTGTAACAAAGATTTTGAAAAATATTTAATGCAAGAAGGAATAGTTCATCAAAAAACTGTTCCTTATACTCCGGAGCAAAATGGGGTTTGTGAAAGAGCTAACAGAACGGTAATTGAAAAAGCAAAATGCTTGTTATTCGATGCAAAACTGCCTAAAAAGTTCTGGGCGGAAGCTGCAATTACAGCCGTATACCTGAAAAATTGATCCATTTGTGCAACGTTAGGAGACAAACCAAACCTAAGTCATATTCGCTTATTCGGAAGCCCAGTGATGGTTCACGTTCCGAAAGAAAAAAGATTGAAGTGGGACAGAAAGGCTGAAAAACGTATTCTTGTAGGGTACTCCGAAAATGTTAAAGGCTATCGCGTCTACGATCCGCAAAAAAATATTGTCACAGTGAGCAGAGAGGTTATCATAATGGAAGAAGTTTCAGTAAAAACAGACGAAGACAGTTCTATATGGATCGAGGGTGCAGGTTCGTTAATCGAAGGAGAAGAATGCAAAGCAGCCGAGGAATTTTCATCGTCCATGGGAGAAAATGAAAGCAGAGATTCAGTGGGGGAATGTTTATTGAACGAATCTCTGGATACTTCAATCTCAAACAACTCAGTTTACACAGACCCACATGGAAGCAGTGATGACAGCACACCGTCTGCGCCAGCTGAAAAGGGTCCAGAAGTTCAAACACCTGCAGAAGTTGTTGAAGGCAGAAGAACGAGGAGAGCTCCAGATCGTTTTGGGTTTTCTAATATGTGCGTCTCAAATATTTTTTCAGAGCACATCGACTTCTCAGAGGCATTGACTGGTCCAGAAGCAGAACAATGGTCATTTGCCATGCAAGAAAAGCTCCAGTCTTTCGAAGAGAACGAGGCTTGGGAGATTACGGACATGCCAAATGGTGTTTCGATAGTTCAATCTAAGTGGGTTCTAAACAAAAAGCTTGACGTAAGTGGAAAGGTGCGTTACCGTGCTCGACTTGTTGCGAAAGGTTTCACGCAGAAGTATGGAATAGATTACTCTGAAACTTTTTCTCCTGTGGTAAAGCACTCTACGTTGAGAATGTTACTTGCTATTAGTGTGAAATATGCGATGAATATCACGCACTTAGATGTTACTACTGCTTTTTTAAATGGACATCTAAAGGAAGATATTTACATGGCTTTTCCTGAGGGGCTTAAAAGCAAAATTATCGGCAAAGTTTTGAAACTAAAACGAGCAATTTACGGTTTAAAACAGTCTTCTTTAATTTGGTACGAAAGAGTAAAAGAATATTTATGCAAGTTAGGGTATAAAATTAGTTTTAATGAACCATGTCTATTTACAAAAATTGATAATGATGTAAAAATTATAGTCGCAATTTATGTTGATGATTTTTTGATTTTTTCAACTAATGTGAAGGAGACCGAAATATTGAAAAATGTCTTGAGTTCTCAATTTAAAATAAAAGACCTAGGATATGTAAAGCGTTATTTGGGTATGAGAATTCAAATGAATAATAAATGCAACAGTATAACTATAGATCAACAACAATATATCGAACAATTGTTATACAGATTCAATATGTCTAATTGTAAACCAATTGATACACCTATCGAGTGTAAGCTCAATATTGAAAAGTCTAAGACTATTTGCAATGATATTCCTTATCAAAAACTTATAGGCTGTTTGATGTATTTAGCGGTTCTCACGCGACCAGACATTGCTTATTCTGTAAGTTATCTGAGCCAATTTAATAATTGTTATAAAGAAATACATTATATTTATGCAAAAAGAGTATTGAAATACTTACAAAAAACAAAGAATTACTGTTTGAGATATACTAAAGAAAGTACTGAAATGTTAACAGGTTTTGTTGATGCTGACTGGGCGAGTGACAGTATAGATAGAAAATCGTATACTGGCTATTGTTTTAGCATGTTCGGTTCGGTTATTTCTTGGCAAAGTAGAAAACAAAAAACAGTTTCTTTATCGAGTACTGAAGCAGAGTACGTGGCTCTCTCAGAAGCATCAGGAGAAGCTGTTTATTTAAGAAATTTGTTATATGATATTACTAAAACATGGTGTATAATTCCTATATACTGTGATAACCAAAGTGCATTAAAACTGGCAACAAATCATCAGTCCCATAATAGAACTAAACATATAGATGTTCGTCACCACTACGTAAGAGATGTTGTTAAAAACAAGACAGTTTCACTAGGATATATATCAACTGAAGAAATGCCTGCTGATTTGTTGACAAAGGGCCTTATGCCAACGAAGCATTATAAATTTATGAAAATGTTAGGAGTTACGCCAATCTGGAAAATGTATGTATCAATGCTAGACAATGCTATTACCCTTATTTTGATAAGTGGGGGTGTTAATTTATTTCATAAGTCTGGCAATATCAAAATATTGTATGTATTGAAAAACTAAACCTTTGCATGTGCATATATGAAGAACAATAAACTTCACTTGAAGTACGACTTTCAACAGCTATACAAGTGTTCTTACTGATAGAATACACTTACGATCGAATACGCTCGAATTTTCGCTCTCTATTACCCATTTTGTTGAGTACAGGCATGATTTCTGGGCTATTTTGGGCACACGCGGGATCTCGCATTGCGTACGGGAAAGAAACTACTTAAATATAATTAATCGATTATCGGTTCACAACAACAAAGTCATCAGCAGATTTTTGTGAAAAGTTACCTTGCCATACTTATTTACTACTTAACAAGAATTTTAGCAAAATGTTGCTGATTGAAATGGTTTTAAACGGTTACGGTTTCGGTTTGGGTTTCGGTTTCATTCCTTGATATTAAGTGATTGAGACGATTTAGTGAACTGAATCCGTTCTTTAAGATACTTGGGCTCCTGAGTTGTAATGATCTTATGAAGGATTGTAAGACATTTTAGTTTTAGTAAGTCATCAAACGGTACCGAACAAATTTGGGTGGCAAAAACAGAAATGTGATCACGACGTTTAATAAAATAGATATACCTTGCGATGTTGTTATAGAGGACATTAAGTTTACCACGACACACACTGTCACAACTAGCATACAGTTCACAGCCATACAATAACGTTGGTAACAAAAAAGTTTTTGCTAAAAGCAGTCGAGTTCTCACTGGTGTAAAGTGTTGCGTAGTCCATAAAAACCGAAGCATGCCATGAACCTTGCCTATTGTATTGTTAATGTGGGTACTCCATGACAAAGTTCTATTAAAAAAGACCCCTGTGTTCCTAGCAGTGTCCACAAATTTTATCACAGAATTTTTGAGTTTTATTTCCATAAAGTCGTCAGTATTGAACGTCTTCTTATAAATAGCGATGCACTGGGATTTGTTTGGATTATCTCATACCCACCTATTTACGAGTTGTAAGTCAGAATTTAGGTTAGTAATACAGTTATTAATGGACGTCGTCTGCATAGATATGCACATGACTATGTTTTAAGACATTATGTAGCTGGTTAATGTACAACACAAACAACAATGGACCCAGAATTGAATCCTGGGGAACGCCCCGGCTTATAGGTAAACAGCTGGATGTTACGTTGCCAGCACATACTACCTGTGAAGGATCACTCATGTACGATTTCACTAAATTTAAGGCCGTTTGTGAGAAGTTAAATAAGTTTTTAAGTTTTAGATATAGGATTTCATGACTAACGAACATTTTTGAACGGTAATCAAATAAAAAATTTTTATTCTTACAACGCGTTTTTTTCTCACTGTACTTTACAGGGCATATATTGCAGCATTCAGCAGACAATTGTACAAATTTTTTGTTAAGCTCATTCACATCTAAATTTTCCAACACATAATTGCTTTTGTTACAAATCCCGATTTCGTTTCCATGTCTTTTTAGAACCTATTTCAATGCTGAATTGATGTTCATAATACTCAAGCTTTTGCTGTTTTATGGCTCTGGTAACTTCTCTTCTCCGAGCCTTGAAATCACTGTAGGTTGTTTCACACCTAGATCGCTTCCATTTGTATGTGCCAAACGCATGATAACATATAATAATCACAAACGATAGGGGAAAAGTGACTTTAGTAATAAAAGGTAGAAAGAAGAAGAGCAGAGCGAGTAACAAAGTTTCTTACGAATAAAACATATCAGAAGGCCCCTTAGTCATTTGCTATTTTGCAGTAGTTTCTATAAGGCGTCTTTGCAAAAGATCTTGACGGCAGACCACCAGTTTGGACACGAACAAACACCTCACCTCTCAAAGAAAAAGCAGTTGTTATTCGCTTTTGCTTTTTAAGCTGGGTAGCAAACTGCATAATTTCCCGATTACATTTATTTTTTTATAATAATTTTTTTTTTCTGATATTGCAGATATCTGGCAACACCATTTTTCCTATTTTCCCTTTACAAACCTTCTACAGACAGAAAGACACAAAATGAAATAAAAATGAAGCAAATCCGTTGAACCGTTCTTGAGTGATGCGATAACACACGAACAGCAGT
This sequence comes from Rhagoletis pomonella, assembly GCF_013731165.1. Classification (NCBI taxonomy): domain Eukaryota; kingdom Metazoa; phylum Arthropoda; class Insecta; order Diptera; family Tephritidae; genus Rhagoletis; species Rhagoletis pomonella. The sequence goes on from NW_023462731.1 coordinate 8,126, forward strand.
TCATTTTTATATATAAAAATAATAAAAAATGTTAACTTGAAAAACGTTATGAATATATGTATTAGCATGCTTTTTTTTGCCACTTATTCTTTTTCACTCCTACCTCGAAATTTTGTGGAAAACACCTAAAAAAAACTCCCTCAAAATTTGAACCCTTAATATTAACATTAAGTACTCGGCCAAGGCGTGCAAAGATCAGCTCAGAGGCATTTTATGGTATAATAATGGTCAATAATGGACTTTTTTCAGAATTGAAGGCTCTACAAAAGTGTCTATTGCGGCGTAACTCTAACTCCCACCAGCGAGTTAGTACGGGTCACCAAATCCAATATTTTGATTGAATTCCCGTTTTTTGCCCCTATCTCATAAACAAAAGAGCTTCAGAAGAAATTTAAATGACAAATTTGTAGAAAATTAAATTTCATACAAAAAAGTTTAAAAACACTCAATCGCTAATATCGATATTTCTTGAGATATAGGACTTTGAAGTTGATCAACAATTTCTATAATTTAGCTAAATAATCAATAAAAAATCCACACTACCTCAAATTCAAAGCCCAATATCTCAAGATATTTCGATGTTAGTGATTTGGTGTTCCAGAACTTTTTTGTATAAAATTTAAATGCCTAGAAGTTTGTCATTCGCAATTTTTCTGTAGCTCTTGTTATTTACGAGATAGGGGCAAAAAACGGAAATTTAATCAAAATATTGGGTTTGGTGACCCGTTCTAACTCGCTGATGTGAGGTAGATTTACGCCGCAATGGACACTTTTGTAGAGCATTCAATTCCGAAGAAAGTCCGTCATTTACCATAATTATACCATAAAATCCCTCTGAGCTGAAGAGTTTTGAAAGTGTACATGTATTTTGTATGGGAAATTATGCACGCCTTGGGCGAGTACTTAATGATAATATTAAGGGTTCAAATTTTCAGGAGTTTCCACAAAATTTTGAGGTAGGAGTGAAAAAAAATCAATAGCTGCAAAAAAAACCAAATGAAGACGTGAACACTTGTTTGAGTCACCATAATATATGTACAAGTACATCAAAATAAAACTTTGTTAGCTTAAGGTGTTCTTACACGATGTGTATTTGCATGTGTACATGCCACTCTTTACATAAGGAAATGCCAACATATCGTGTAAAGACAAATTAGATTTGTTTCTGTACAAAGCAGATGCACGTACATACATACGAAATATACATAAATATTTCTATTTTCATCTGACACACAGGTAGAATCATCTGAGTTTAGTTTATTTCGTTTTCAAAGATCGTAATTTTAAATATTAGTTAAATAAAAACTGTGAATTCGGCAGACATACGCATTTACATATGTAAAAGTCACATTTACAGATGCAAATACATATCGTGTAAGAACACCTTTATTTGAAAATGGTTTTGTTTTATTTCTATAGTGGAGGAAAACTGTGCGTATCGATGCATCGATGTACGCCTTCCGATGCATAGACAAATATCGTTGTAAGTTTCGATGCATCGATGCGAGGAAACACATCGATGTAGTTTCGCCACTGACATCCGTAGACTGACCCCTTAAGTTTTTGGTGGAAAGATGCTATAGGTGGGGGCTATCATAGAAGCCATATTAGTATGATTTTTTCGTAAAATCTACGAAAATGCGATCTTTGAATCGGAATTGCTACGAACGTGTGTATTCAAAGTAAACGCTACGTTCGTAGCTATTCGGATTCAGTGGTAGAATATTCGTTGATTGCACGAAAAATCGGACTACGATGGATTCTGTGATAGAACTGGTAACTATTAGAAAACTCATAATTAAACAAAGTTTAAGTAAGAAAGTTCAAACAAAAACAGTGTATTCAATTAAGTTTCTTAAACTAATGAAAAAGTTTCGCGACAACAATTTAGTTTTCGCAGGTTAACTTTATATTTATGAGTGCAAAGTAAAATACCATCGATGGTTTCAAAAACCCATCGATAGTGGCTAAAGCATTGGCCCCATCGATGGTGTTGCAGCACTAGTAGCTACCTTCGGCCTAGGGGGCAGGGCAGTTTATATAGGGGGAAATTTTATTAATTACATTTAATTGTTTTTTTATTTTGTGTATCTAAATTAGAGCCTACGATTTCACGAGATCATTTGAGAAACAATTTCTCGCGAGGATCGCTTTGTTTCTCAAGTTTCGCGATAATCACTTTAAAGGTCTGATTATGCATACTTCGCATAACTTCGTAAACGTGTTATAACTTTACAAAAAGGCTGATAATACTTCGCATGCAACCAAATTTATCAGTACTACCAACCTTATGCATCGACGCAATAGGGTTATTCACGGCGTGTGAACAAAAACAGCTGATTTTTGGATTTGTTTACAGAAAAAGTCATTCAAGTGGCTATTAAGTGGTTTTAATGGGATATATTTGTAGTCCGAATTAAGTCAACACTAACGTTCTTTGCGGTTTGACATAATTTCCAATGCAATATATGTCAAAATATGTAAATAAAATACGTACCTTTTTCTTAAAAAAATATGTAATTAACTACATATATTGAACAATATTTTTACTAGAAAGAGCATAAAAATACCTTTGATTTTATATATAATTTTATATAGACGGGTTTAAGGACAACTGCCAACAGCGAAATAAAACAACTGAACTGATATATATATATATATAATACGCGAAGGCAATTTTTGTTCCGCATAAAAGATCTGCACCGTTCGTTCGATTTTCAAAAGTGAGGTGTCAAATTAAAGGACGTGAAAAGAGCAGCCATCTTTTAAAAACTGATCAAATCCGTACCGTTCGTTCGATTTTCAAAAAGATTTTTTTTGAAAAGTGTTTCCACCTTTTAAAAACGTACCTACATATATTCAAATTATTAAACAAAAAATTATCAATTATTCCAAATGGGCATTGGTCGCAATGGTTTTGAAAATCTTTGTTTTTTAAATTAACTATAGGAGGGTTGCCACCTGATTAAAAAATAAAATTCAATTTAAATTAAGGGAAATAGGTAAAAGAAGTATGTATGTATCACCATATGTGTGCAAAACGAAATGGTTTTAAGAAGGTAACAGTTTGAAAATATTTTGAACAAGGGTGCCACCTGCTTGAAATGTCGAATTTAGTTAACTTATACACAAATTATATGAAACATTAAAATACGAATGTCAAACGGAAGTGTGTTAAGAAATCTTTATTTTCAACGCTAAGACTATTTGGGAGGTGATGGGAAAGGGTTGCCACCTGTTTAAATAGTTAAATTCAAAGTATTTAATAAGTTAAATGAATTATTAAAATTTGGGTATCAATCTAAGGGGGTTTCAAAAATGTTTATCTCTAAACCATATTTATTGGGGTTGCCACGTGTTTAAAAATCAAACTCAACTTAATTTATCACTTAATTAAAATACGTATCGCAATGTTAGACAATGGAGCCTTAACAAGAGTCTAGCTCGAAAATATTTTTCAAGAGAGCTGTCATCTGTTTGAAAGGTTTAATTTAATTAACTAATGCAAAATTTATTTGAATTATATGAATACGGGAGTCAGACGAAAGAGTGTTAAGAAATATTTCGTCTGAACATTTCGAACGATTGAGATGGGCTGCCACGTGTTTAAAACGTTACATTCAAATTATTCAATTAGTTCGACGAATTATTAAAGGATGGGTATCAATCGAAATGGGTTTGAAAACTTTTCATTTAGGACCTTTGATCAATCAAATTCAAATTAGTTCATCTGCTATTGAAACACACGTGTATCACAATGTCAGGCGAAAGAGATTTAAGAAGATTTTAGTTTGAAATAACTTTTGAAAAAAACTTCCACCTGTTTGAAAAGTCGAATTTAGTTAACGTATACACAAGCTTTATGAAATGTTTAGATATGAGTGTGAATCGAAAGAAATGTATGAAAGCTTTAGTTTGAAAATATCTTTAATTAGGCTGGCCACCTTTTCGAAAAAAACATATCGATCTAAAAGTATAGGTATATGTATGTGTACTATACGAGAAGGTATTTTTTGTGATAGTCATTAGATTTTCAGGATTCTTTTGAATTTAAAAAATGAGAGGTCAAATTAAAGACCTTAACCTGTAGATGTGCGATACAGTTTCATCTTTGTACTTAAGATCTTTTTTATCGGTAAAAAGTGATTTGAAATTTGATGAAATTAAAAACCTGCACTATGCGAGACCTGTCTTCACTAAAAAATGGCTACACTGATTTAGATGAAATATTGCACTTTGATCGCTTATAACTGTGACTAATATTTGGAATATTTTTTAGGTCTTTGAAATTTTATTTGGCGTTTTAACGCCATACGGGTTCACTAGTTACATATATTCTATTAATTTATTTCATATAAAACGCTATTTTAATATAAAATGAAAATTTTGAATAAAAAATATCATGTTATTTTCTTCCATTAACATATAAAATCATACTTTAATATTTAGTGATGTTACCGAAGAATTTTTTATTATAAATCATATATTATTATTAAAATTGCCATAATTTATATACAGGGTGTCCCAGAACTCAACGTCAAGCCGAAACGGGGTGACAGGATTGATTGTAACCATCATGAGAAAAATCAGAAAAAAATCTATCCCATGCAGTTTGAAAATTATGGGCATTTAAGAAAAACCTAGAAATTTGGTCAAACTGTAACCATTTTTCGGTTATTGTGGTTAATTTTTATTATTTTTGTTCATTTAAACTTTGGAACCTTAACCCTAAATAACATTTCCAGAACCTAAGTCAAAAATAATGACACAATTGCCCCAAGTTTTCTAGAATTAAGACTATTTGTTAAACTATGAATTTAAAATTTTTATAATTTGTCGACTTTGAAAGGCCCTACTTTAAAAAAAATGTACTAAAGTGCCTTGGCAAGTGCCATTAAAAGTTCGCGCATTTAATCAGGATTGTAAAATGATACAATACTTGTTAGTTTCATACTAAAAAAAAAACGAGTAAAAAAATAAAAACCACAAGTAACCCGATTTTTGCTAACCCATTTTACTCAATTCAAATGTTTTTTATTCGCACAAGCTCTTGGTCGGTTGTTAATTTTACGGCAAAATGATGAGAGAGATGGATAGTGGACATGTTTGCCATGAGCGAGCGCGACAGATAGTGACGCCACGCAGTGAGACGGAGATGCGTCGTTGAAACGCGTGCGAATGAAACAGATACAGTCGCCATACCAAGCAAATGGCTACGCTACCAGTCCGACGCTGTAACGGCAACACTGCAGTTAGTATGTTTCGCTCATTCGTCTACAGCGCACCTTTTCGTATTCGCTTGTGTTGATTTAGCACTGACAACATTGGCTTTTTGGACTTGGATTTTTGTGAATTGGACTTGTTGATTACATACCGGCAATATTGGCTTCTCTCTTTTGGAATTGGACTTTTGTGTTGGCATCCTTGTTATCTACCATGCCTACGCGCTGCACTTCACAAGAATATGCGAACATCCATCTCATTTATGGAGAATGCAGATGAAACGCAAGTGCCGCCGCTAGACTTTATCGGGAAAGATATCCAAATATAGAGCGCTATAAGGATCACCGCGTATTTGTTAATGTGCACCGTTTACTCACAGAGGGCGGCCATTTCCCGAGAAGACAGATCCCAGTATCGCTTTAAAGTAAACCTGTGGACCGGAATTTTAAACGGCAAAATTATTGGGCCTTTAGACTTGCCTGAGAACTTCAATGGCACGAATTACCTACATTTTTTACGATAAAATTTACCAACTCTGTTAGAGGATATACCACTAACAGATCGTCGCCACATGTGGTATCAACAAGATGGCTGCCCGGCGCATTACGCAGTGCAAGTAAGAGATTTCCTTGACCAGGAATATCCGGGAAGGTGGATTGGAGCTTCAGGAACTATCTCGTGGCCAACCAGTTCCCCAGATTTAAATCCCTTGGATTTTTTTTATTGGGGCGTTCTCAAAGAAAATTTTATTCAAAGCCTATTGAGAGCGTAGCCGAGCTGCGTGAACGAATTTCTCAAGCTGCTGAGGACATCCACTCTCGAGGATATTCCCGGCTAATAAGTGGATCTTTTTTAAGAAGATGTAGGGAGTGTATTGAGGCTGATGGTAAACAATTTTAACATTTATTGTAATAAAAAATGTTATTTCCCTATCTGACTTTTATTCCAATAAACCTAAACTAAACTAGGTCAAGAATTTTCATTATTTAAATAATTTTACTTACTTTTGTTGACTTTGGTAAAAGTGGCGTCACTATCTATCTCGCTCGCTCATGGCAAACATGTCCACTATCCATCTCTCTCATCATATTGCCATAAAATTAAGAACCTACCAAGAGCTTGTGCGAATAAAAAACATTTGAACTGAGTAAAATGGGTTAGCAAAAATCGGGTTACTTGAGGTTTTTATTTTTTTACTCGTTTTTTTTTTAGTATGAAACTAACAAGTATTGTACCATTTTACAATCCTGGTGAAATGCGCGAACTTTTAATGGCACTTGCCAAGGCACTTTTGTACATTTTTTTTAAGGAGGGCCTTTCAAAGTCGACATATTATAAAAATTTTAAATTCATAGTTCAACAAATAGCCTTAATTTTAGAAAACTTGGGGCAATTGTGTCATTGTTTTTGACTTAGGTTTTAGAAATGTTATTTAGGGTTAAGGTTCCAAAGTTTAAATGAACAAAAATAATAAAAATTAACCACAATAACCGAAAAATGGTTACAGTTTGACCAAATTTCTAGGTTTTTCTTAAATGCCCATAATTTTTAAACTGCATGGGATAGATTTTTTTCTAATTTTTCTCATGATGATTACAATCAATCCTGTCACCCCGTTTCTGCTTGACGTTGAGTTCTGGGACACCCTGTATATATATAATATACACCAACGCTGGCGAAACTAAGGCACGCGTGCCATTGATGGCACGCAACAAAATAATTTGGACACGGTATTAATTTTATTTCACCCAATTCCCCAAATACTAGTACTAGTTACTATCGGATCGAAACAGAGTCTTTTCCTTTTAAATTGGAGACCAAAGCACCCAAAAATAAAGGTCAAAAGTGCCGAAAATATCTACATTAATCTACTAAATTCACAAACGAAATTCGAGTCTTGATTTCTAGTTCCCCATCATCAACAAGCTTTGTGTGAGAAGCATGGTTTCGTCTCCGTTGTAAAATAATGTGCGTAGTCACTAAAATAGTGAGCCCCATATCTTCGCAGGCATTAAATAAACGAAGGTTTGTAAAGTTTATGGTTTGTACGGCTATATGCCAACAATTATTGAAATTGAACGTAAAGTTTCAATGCGCCAATAAAACTCGAATGAATTTTTATCTGTTCTATCTTAAAAAGAGCAATGTTAGAAAACGAACGCGATTGAAAAACTAGCAAAAACTTGCAGGTTCTTAGTACAGCTGATCGAAATTTTGCTTACATACAAAAGTATAAAACGGAAAACATGAAAATAATATAAATTAAAAGTTTTCCTAAAGCAATTTGCTAAGCAAACATGAGCAAATGAGCTTTCTTCCGATACATTTGCATTTCTTATAAGTTATTTCAAACTTAACAAGTAAGAAAGTCTAAGTTCGGGCGGAGCAAACTACCGCTAAATGGTAAGCCAGGGCGTATCAATTTTGAGTATGTTAGCGTCCTTAAATTTCGAAATATTGAAGTTTCAAGCATTTCTGAAATTTATTGCTATATGAAAAGCGGCCTTAATTTAGTCCGATTTCAACAATTTTCAACGTTTTTCTTTTATGTGGCAAGCACAATAACCACACCGAGTTTGGTACAAATTGGTAGAACGGCTACCGAGATAAATATATGTGATCATAAGTGGGCGGTGCCACGCCCATTTTCAAAATTTTATCATAAACGCATTTCTTGTTAAAGAATTGTTCCAAGCATCAATTTTGAATAAATTAGCTTTAATATTTACTGATTTATCGAAGATTTCGTATTTCTCTAAATTACCGTTATATGGGATGTGGGCGTGGTTATGGTCCAATTTTAAAAATGTTCGGCCTTATGGTATGTTGTACCAAGGCCAACAACTGTGCCAAGTTCGGAAGAAATTGGTGCTGCGGTTACCAAGATATACACATGTTACCATAAGTGGGCATGTCTACGCCCATTTTCCAAAAATTTATAATATTCTTATTTTTCGACTAAAAGTTATTGTAAATATTAATTTTGAGTGAATAATCTTCAGTAGTTACTAAAATATCGCAGTTTTCGTATTTCTGAAAATTACAGTTATATGGGAGGTAGGCGTGGTTATTGTCCGATTTTCCCAATTCAATACCATCCGTCCTACGCCCGAAAGAAGTGCACGTACCAAGTTTCGTTAAGATATCTCAATTTTTACTCGAGTTATCGTATGCACAGACGGATGGGCAGACGGACAGAAAGTCACCGCTTAATCGATTTCTCTTTTCATTCTGATCATTTATGTATACATTTGTCTATATCTATCTCGATTCGTTTTGCCTATTACAAACACCCGTTATGTGAACAAAGTTATAATACCCTTGTGCGCTCGGGTATAAAAATCATAATAATAAATCTAAATCTAAATCTAAAACAAATTTCCATATTTTCATAAATTAAAAACAGATGACTTTCATCAGCTGTTTTTCTTGCTAACAAATGGCTGCTGGAAAAAATTTTTCCAGCAGAAACTAGCAGCTTTTCATCAAAAACAAATGTCAATTTGGCCTCTCAATTTCTCCTACCTTGCTGGATTTTTGTGTATGCGAATAAACCCCAAATTCCCCATTTTAAAAAACTAAAATCTGATTTGGACTTACATGAAAAACCAGACGGTGCAAAAGACAGCGAAGAGTTTTCTTTGGTAACAAATTCTCTCATCAAATATATTTCAGGGAGGTTTCCTGAATTCAAGGGGTTATCGGAAACACTCAAATTTATTACGAATCTTGATGTGACTTCACTTGATGAACTGTGCTTCTCTAAATTTGATTGGTTGGAAATCGAAGATTTTGAAATGCAGCTGATTGAGTTCCAGTGTAATTCAATTTGGACTAAAAACTTTGTTGAGACAAGGAAGGCGTTAGGATAAGAGACCCAAAATAATTATTATCCTAATATTTGAAATGAAAAAGTCGCCTTGTTAAAAGAAAAATTTTTAAGAGAAATATCTTTTTTCGACTCGCGGGACCATTTTTCTCAGATGGAAATTATTTGCGTCTTTTCATAAGAATTATATGGGATTTTTATTTTTCTCGTCTCTCGAGGTGTT
>NW_023462732.1:0-7685 GCF_013731165.1 Rhagoletis pomonella
AACGGTTACCGATATACATATATGTGATCATAAGTGGGCGGTACCACGCCGTAATAAACGTATTTCCTGGTAAAGAATTGTTGCAAGCATCAATTTTGAATAAAAAAGCTTTAATATTTACTGATTTATCGAAGATTTTGTATTTCTCTAAATAACCGTTATATGGGATGTGGGAGTGGTTATTGTCCGATTTGAAATTTCCGGCCATTTGGTATGTTGTACCAAGGCCAACAACTGCGCCAAGTTTGGAAGAAATTGGTGCAGCGGTTACCAAGGTTTACACATGCAACCATAAGTGGGCGTGGCTACGCCCATTTTCCAAAAATTAATAATATTCTTATTTTTCGTCTGAAAAATATTGTAAATATCAATTTTTAGTGAATTATCTTCGGTAGTTACTAAAATATCGCAGTTTTCGTATTTCTGGAAATTACCGTTATATGGGAAGTGCGCGTGGTTACAGTCCGATTTCGCCCATTTTCAATGCTACCTTGGATTAACGGAAACCTACGTACCAGACGGACGGACAGACAGACATGGCTTAATCGATTTCTCTATTCATTCTGAGCATTAATGTATACATTTGTCTATATCTATCTCGATTCGTTTTGGCTGTTACAAACAACCGTTATGTGAACTAAATTAATATACCCTTGTGCACAAGTGCGCTCGGGTATAAAAGGGAATATGTGGATCGTCCGGTCCTGTTACAAGTTATTCTCGCTAACTTTAAAGTATTTCCATTTAAGAAGGGTAAAAACCTGGCTGTAGTCGATAATGAGCGAAAATGGATTGAACGGTAAACTAATAAATAAATGTATATTTCAATTGTTCATTACTTTATCTTAAGGTTTGTGTTTTCTAAGTGTTCATCGAAAGTTTGTATAAGAGAACCAATCTGAGATTGTTGATAAAACTATAGACCGGTTGGAAAAATATCGACGATAGTATGGATATATCGCTCGTTTCTGTTTTAAAAAAATATTATCGATGTTTTAAAACCTTCGATACTATCGGCTGTAATGTAAGACCAGTAAGTAAGCTGCTGCTCGTGGGGACGCATTATAAATATTTAATAAAACGTTGGATGATGGTAACTCTTATATATGTTAGTGACGATTTGGTAGTTGATTGTATTTATCTCGTGAAGAAAGTGGGCATTAGCAGCAACGTTTGTATACGCGAAATTGAACGAAATTTTCTTCGAAAAATATCCGAATCTCCAGCAAAAAAGTGCGAAATTTCTGCAGTGTGGAATTTTTTTTTCTTAAGCCGAAGAGATTAAGTTCATAGCAATTTGTTATTTTTAGAAAAATACTTTTGAATCAATTGGTTGCAATCACTTGCAACGGCGTGCCAAAACATCTGGGAAAATATTGCAAATCGATCCCCATTGCTACGGCAAAACTACTCGCCTAGTTGGACTTAAGTCAAAAACTGTAGACAAAAAAATTTTGTTGCATAAAAATGTTGAAAAAAATAAATGAATAAATGAAAATGCACAGGCCATTGGACATTTATTTTAATAATAATATGATGGTTATTACGTTTTAAATATGGCCGATAGTATCGATATATCGATATTGTCCATAAATACTATCGGTATATATCGATAGTTAAGACTATCGATAGTTTTCCACCTCTACTTCTTAAGTAGTTACAGCAGGCGGCAGAGAACACATGGCGCACATAAATTTCTATAATAAAAATAGCATATTAGGGTCGGTTAATATATATATTTAAAATTACACTGAAGAATTTTTTGTACTTAAGTTTAACTATACTTTAAAATAGATACGTTAACGGCCGTTAATTAAACGGTGTGACAAAATCAAAAATTAATATATTTTGCATAAATGAATATACCAGAAAATAATCTGCTTACTAAAAATTTTGAATAACCCTTATACATATGTATGTCATTTAAGAGAAGATATTTTGGTGCTTTCAGTGATGTACATATTTTTAGTGTATCTTACAAACTTGCAGAGGTATATTACAGAGTATACGGAAAATTTTATTTTTATTTTTTATTTAGAATAACGTCTTGTCCGGCTATTTGGTATACTATACAGGTATTTAGAGCTATGAATTTAAAAACTTCATAAGGGTTTAGTTGAGATATTCGCCTTTGACCACTATGTTCTGTACATTCCCTAGTACTGCAAAGCTTTTGCCATTCACCTGCGAGTGGCCCAAAGTGATTCGTTAGTTTACGGTTCAAATTGCAGCTCACTTCCTCCGGATATATATATCCACGTATCCCCTGGTTAGCGACCAATTACCCGTTTGAGAGCGCGATAATGTGAGAAGAGGGGAAACATCACGTGCGCAGGGTTGGGGCCCTGTACGTTAAAACCCTATCCAATGAAAAAAACCATGCCTCGGATGGTACCCCCTTGTTTTGATGACGACCATGGCAAACGGAGAAAGGACTATGATTTGACGGTATGCATCTGGAATATTCGGAACCTTAATCGGGAAGGCACCTCTGCCCGGCTGGTTGATGTCCTCGGGAAAATAGAGACTGACATCACCGCCATCCATGATATACGATGGACGGGGCAAGGCAAAGTAAGCGTGGATCCTCGCGACGTCTACAACAGTTGCCACGTAAAGGAGCGCAAATTCGGTGTTGGATTTGTGGTGGCAGAGAAACTCCGTTGCCGAGTACTGGCGTTCACTCTAGTGGACGAACGTCTGACCACAACCAGCATCAAAGCGTGATTCTTCAATATCTCGCTCATATGTGCCAATGCCCCTGTGGAAGAGGCATCCAAAGATCTATTTTATGAGCAGGCAAGGAAGGGATTTTTGGCGCCACTATTGGAAAACTCATCTTCGTAGGTTCAGTACTTGAAAATCCAGGTGGCACTGGAGTCCAGTTATTACTAAAAATCTTATTTATTATCCGAGTTGTCGCATTTTCGAGATATATATTGGTACCGGTAGGGGCAATATCTACTATTGCACAAAGAGAGCTGCAAGGTGGCGCTGTAGTCAAATTATTGGTAAAAATCGTCAAGAGAAGTCAATCGGGGACACCAATGATTAAAGCTAAATTACTAAATTACCACCGTTAAATCAACAACCGGAGCCATTGCGCTCCTTGCTTTATGGCGACTAAACAGATTGAAGAAAATTCTTGATAAATGCCTATAAATACAATTGTAAGACATCTAAGGTATTCGTCTGAAATAAGTCTATGTATGTATATTGGATTTCTGTGGACTAATGATACTCCCCCATTTTGAAGTTGCCACCAACTGTACCATACACATTCAAGGACGATTCACAATAGGCCCAGATCATTGTTGCCACAAGAACTTCTTCACGGACATAGCTCTTTCATTACGTTATTTAAGATGGCAATGGAGGATATGCCTTCTGACGACCACAAAACAAACCATGAACGTGAATTGTTGGTAAAAACCTTGGACCAAATGTTTAAATAAAAAATTAATTTGGGGCGGGACCGATTTGGTTTTTATTAACTCGTTTCTTCAATTCCAGTTATTCTTAAATACAAAAATTTAAAACCAAAGATTTGTCTCTACGGGAAGGCATTGGTGTTATTGAAGAGATTAAAAATAATTAACTCAAATGGAGAATAACGAATATTTGAAAACAATTAACCTCAGTCTTGCAAAGAAAGTAAGGATTCATACCTTAGTGTAGTATAATCCTTATTATTTTTAATAATAGTAAAAAAGTGCCAACTAAATCGATGCATAAACACATCTGGAAATATGAAAATCTCGAGTTTCGTCCAATCCTTGAAATAAACTGAATAAAAAACAAAAAATTGAACTGTACTTAGATTTTTGGTTGTTTCGAGCATTTTTGGAAGCATATTTACTAATGTTTTAATGTTTATCTAAGCGCCTAAATTTGCTTTTTTCCTGCTTATTTTCTTCGGCCCTGTTCATCGCACATCACTTTAACTGAAACACTACTTTGTAGTTTTTCCAGAATACTGCACGGTCAAAAATTTTGGGTTTAATTTTTAAACCGCGCTGGGACTACCGCCTTTTTAAATCTTTTATAGTCTACTTTTTAAACTAGTCAATAGTTTTAAGCAATTTTTAATATATTCTGGTTTAAATTTTAGTCCAAAAAGTTCGTGGTTTAAAAATCGAACCAAAATGTTTTACTTCCAGTTTCTAGGTTTCATATTATAGAAAATTTGGTTTAAAATCTAAACCGAAATAGAAAACGTTTACACACGGCGAAATGTGGTGTTGATTCAAACTCAACATATGAAAGCACATTTACATGCGTGGCTGTAGCTGAGTGTGCAAAGATGTTTGATACAATTGGTTGCTAAAAAGGCTGTCCGAGTTCAATCCCCATCAGACGGAGCATGAAATTTAAGATTTTTGTTTATTCTTAATTATGGAAATGTTTGGGATTAAAATTTAAACCAAACTGTTTAAAACCGCTTAAACCGAACTGCTCTCTTTAGTTTGGTCATATATGTAGTCCAACAAGTTTAAAATTAAAACCGAAATTTTTATCCGTGTGGTTAATCAAAGAAATGCATAAACAAAGAAAGTTGTAGGCTCAACCTACGAGAGTCGCGTTTTATACCTTATGTCTAGATTTTGAGGGTGTGTTCACAATTCTAAGTATGTATGCATATTTTTGTGCATCATCATCTGTAACTTTATCAGTCACACAGTGTTATCCCGACAAAATCTTTGACGGTGTTATCGGGAGGGGAACGGTACATGACGGTATGACGTTTAGTTTGGGTTAAAGTCTCATATTGACGGGGATAGGCTTTCGAGGCTTACTCCTCGTAAAAAAAGTTATTTATTTAAATCGACGAATAGCATTGTATCAACTTTTGTTAACTTCTAATTATGTGTTTTTGTACAACATACCTCTTGTGGTTACAATAATTTTAAGCTATTAGTCCGGTCAATTTAAACATTCGAGGTTACAAAAGTTCCCACCGAGTTGAAGATTGGTAGGATTGTTCAAAACACCATCATAAATGAAATCTAATAAGTGCTCGTCGATCCGATACCTGGAAAAATAGTTACTCTGGGTCAAAGGCCACCAAAAGGGTTTTTCGCGATTTTCAGAAAAAAGCGGTAAGTTTATCATAAAATTAGTTTAGACAAAAATTTTAGATCAGATATTTATCTATAAAAAATATCCAAATACTTTTTTTTTTCCTAAGAGCCACCGTTTCCGAGATATAACGATTCAAAAAGTTGGAAGAGTTGTAATCGGCATAATATGTATAAGTACAAAACGAATACTTTTCAATAATTTATTTTTTTTCCAACATAGCACAGTTTTGTTTTTTCATAAATGATCATTTCTCAACCCAATTGAAGTACATTATAACCCACGTAACTAATATTTTTTAATAGACCTACCGGGGAAACCACGTTAAAAAAATGCGCTAAGTTATTATGACGATTACATCTCTTCCAACGCTTTGAATCGTTATATCTCCGAAACGGTGGTTCTTAGGGAAAAAAAGTATTTAGACATTTTTTATAGATAAATATCTGATCTAAAATGTTTGCCTAAACTTATTTTATGATAAACTTACCGTTTTGCTGAAAATCGCAAAAACCCCGTTTTTGTGATTTTTTACCCCGAGTAACTTTTTTTCAGGTGTCGGATCGATGAGGACTTTTTTGATTTCATTTATGATGGTGTTTTGAACAATCCTACCAATTTTCAGCTGGGTGGGAATTTTGTAACTTCAGTCCTGTTTTTGGTCTGATTTGACCGGACAGTTTTATTTATATTTACCAGTATTCAGAAATGATTGTACTCAATTTGAAGTTTCAATAGTTTTCAAGTACAATACTTGTATTCAGTAAAGTTAGCCATACATTTGACATAATTTGGGATTAATATTTTAATCTGAATAAAGTGCTGCCAGCTTGTGAGATTTCTAGGCAATGAAATATTACCAACATGTGCATATTTAAAGAAAGTACTCAGTACTCTCAAAAATATCCGATCCTTAAAAGTATCGATACTACGATTACATCTCTTTCAACGTCCTTCCCAACACTAATTAAATTTGTTTCGGAATGCAATAAAATGCAAAATGTCTCAAAATTCAACATAAGAGATATGAACAGGGTGAAAGATTTAATGCTGGTGAACAAATTTAAAAATAAATAATATTGGCAATTTTTGAGCGTGATTGCAAATAGTCAGGAATGTGGGTACTTTTAACTACATACGTTTTTGTTTTTCGCTCGGTTAGTTTAACGAATTATGGTCCAACAATAGTCTTCCATCATATCCTCGCTCCAAAATGTCTGAGATTTGTTCGGCAAGTATTCCCTACTAAGCATTGGTATAACTCCAGCTTATAACGTGGGAATGCACAAATTTACCAAAAATAAAGAGGAGGAGTATTTACCTTTTCAATGACCCCCCTTCGTCATTGAAATTAAACTTTTTATTTTTGAATTAATAACACAATACTATTTTACCCTTCCGATTTATAATTTTTTTATTTCAGACTGATGACAAATTATCTTTAAATGAATATATAAAATTATCGGTTGGTGGATTATGTATTTGAATATTTGCGAAATACACTAGGCCATTTTGCTTAGTTCCCCACAGTGTTGGGAAATAATCTATAATCTATACAAAAACTGTACATTTCGACTGTAAATTGTATCGACTTTTTAATTTGCTCATATGCATGCATGCATACATAGATTCCCTTCAAGACCAATACTTTGATGGTATTCACGGGAAAGTTTATGTAGGTACATTTACATATTTTACACTTTTAACATAAATGTCAAGGCAGATATTTTAAGATACACTTGTTAACAAACAAATTTTTTAAGTTATTATGAATGGATAAAAGATACATCTTCTTTGAATTCAGTACTAAAATTTGACATTTCAAGTGCTTATCAGAACTTTATACATGTTAACTAGATTGGTCATTTATCTTAAGATTATATAATTTTAATTATCTATATATATACAAATGAAATTTCAAGCGGTTGAACCGACTTCAATTCTGTAAAAAGCACATTTTTGGGCCTTCTGTATGGAAGGTTCTTTGATTTAAAAAAATTTTAAATTTTTTGTTGTTGCGGAAAAACGAAGAAAGCTGAGACGTCACGATTTCACAATTTCATAGAGTTTTCCGTATATTGAATGTCACTAAACTACTAAACGGCTGGACCGATTTCGTTCATATTTGGAACATATTTCAGCACCTTGAAGAGAAATATTTCGACTAAAAATTTAATCGCTAGGTGGCGCTGGGGTCGGGATATTCATAAAAATGTCATTTATCTACTTGCTGATTTGGCTCATATTTAGGAAACAATCAAGCCAATTTAAAAGAAATATTTGGACTTGAAACTTACACGATAGGCAGCCCTGTGGCCGAGACATCCCCAAAAATTATTTTATGCTAAGGGAAGGATATATCTACTATATATTTGTGGAAGTATGTATGTATATATGTATGTGCCAGGTTCCAGCCTAAACGGACGGACAGGATCGAACAAAATTTTGACAGAGTATTGCCATGACACCTGGGCCTATCATAGGGTAAAAAATTGAGATTCGACAAGGGGGCCTGGCACCTCCCATAGGCGTGAAATTTTTAATCAGCCATAACTTCTATGAAAGTTGTTAACAATCATAACTTCGGAACCATAAGTCACATGAAC
>NW_023462732.1:7695-17399 GCF_013731165.1 Rhagoletis pomonella
GTGGGCGTGGCACATCCAATAGGCGTGGAATATTTTATCAGCTATAACTCCGGAACTATAAGCCACATGAACTTGAAATTCGGTACGCAGACATAACTATTGTAGCTGCTACAGTAAAGTATATACAAAGGGGTTTGTAAAAGGACGCGTGGCACATCCCATAGGCGTGGAAATTTTTATCAGCTGTAATTTCACAACCATCAGTCACATGAAATTGAAATTAGGTATGCAGACATATCTGCGGTAGGTTCTTACAGTAGCCTATATATACATGAGTTTGTAAAAAGGGACGTGGCACATCCCATAGGCGTGGACCCTTTTATCAACTATAACTTGGGAATCATAAGTCCCAAGAACTTGAAATTTGGTGTGCAGGCATACCTACGGTAGGCGCTTTAACTAAGGCATATATAACTGAGTGGAACATCCCAATGGCGTGGAAAATTCGGAATCATATGTCACGTGAAATTGAAATTTGGTACGCAGACGTATCTTAAGTAGGTTCTTCAAGTAGGCTATATATAAGTGAGTTTTTAAAAGGGGGAGCGGCACGTCCCATGACCTGGAATGTTTTATCAGCTATAACTCCGGAGCTATAAATCGCTTGAACTTGAAATTTCGTACGCAGCCATTTTAATGGTAGGTACGTATATTAGGGTATATATAAATGAGTTTGGATAAGAGTGCATGGCACATCCAATAGGCATGGAATTTTTTAACAGCTATAACTTCGGAACTATAAGGTCCACGAACTTGAAATTTAGTATGCAAATATATCAATGGTTGCTTATATATAAATGGGTTTGTAAAAAGGGGCGTGGCTAGAATTTCAAAACCATAAGTCAAAGGAAATTGAAATTTGGTACGCAAACGTATCTATGGTAGGTGCTTATATTAGGGTATTAATTAGGGTCTTAATATATAATAACCAGGGAACGGATTTTTAGGACCTAAAAACCTATAAAAAAGGCAAAATAAAATAACGAAATAGGACGGAAAAGGCAAAATAAAATAGCGAAAAAGGCAGGAAAAGGCACTAGGTAGTGCAAAAAAGGCAAAAAAAGGCAAAACAAAATAGCGAAAAAGGCAAGAAAAGGCAAAAAAAAGGTATTGCAAAAAAAGCAAAATAAGGCACTAAAAAAAGACAGAAAATACGAAGAACAATCAAAAATTACATTTATTTTAGAAATGTTTATATTACAAGTAAAAAGAGAAAAACTATGAACTAATTTCATTATATGAAAAATTTGTACATTGAATCTTTGAGTATTTTATCATTTCGAGTTTTTAACTCATACAACTTTAATCTGTATAGTTGTAGTAACGTTGAACCACGAGATGCATTTTGAAGTTTTCTGGCAGCATTTTCATTCGATTTTCGCGAAGAAAAGCCTTGAATGTACTAAATGTGCGCTCGACGTAAGTTGATACAAGTGGCGCCCAATTTAAATATGGAACGTTTGAAACGTTCATATTATCAGGAATAAGGGCGTTTGCCTCGCCCTTAACAATTTTATCCACACCCTTATTGTCTCCAAGCCTAAGTTAGCTGAGAAAACGGCTTTGAATTTTTCCAACACCAATTTGGCAATAGGTCCCTGCGCTTCTATAAGCCGCTTCTCAATGTTATCCAAAATATTTAATACCTCACCAACTGGAGTTCCTACAATTACATAAAAAGTGTATGTGAATTATTAATTTTTTACTGAGAATTTGGTTTTTCCACAACCTGTTTTCTGTAGACGTTCGAAAACTTTTTCCTCTAAAAGAAAACCAAAATTGCATTTTATATATATCAAATTCCCCTGAACCGATTTTTTGCTCAACAATTGCTTCGAGAAACTGACACATGCTGCATCGTCCGTTATTTGGTCAATTATTCTTTTGATGCAATCATAGTTTTCGGCATAATATACGGCTGCAATTAGCCATGTGCCCCGTCGAGTTATCACCTGTATAAATTTACAAACAATTATAATTAAAATTAACAACAATAGCAATTTATCTTGACATACCGGCTGAGGAGGCAGAGGAAGATTGGGTTCCATTTCTTTGAAAACTGCCACCCTGAATGGGCTTTTCAAGAAAACTTTTTTTAAGTTTGAAATTAAGACGTCAACATCTGAGTACTTCGAGCGTAGAGATTCGCAGACCCGGTGTACGCCACGTGCGACGCAGGTGATATGAATCATATTAGGATAAAGCAGCTTCAATGATGACGCACTTTTCTTCATGTAGGGTGCTGCATCAGTCACAAATACCAACACTTTTTCACGTTGGAATCCTATTGGCCATAAAATGTGCATAGAATCGTTAAACAATGTTGCGATTGTTGATGAGTTCACCTTATCCAACACCTCCACCGTCAAGAGATAGCCGCGTCCGCTTTCACGCAACGGTCCAACAATAACATTGGTTACACTGCGGCCTGCCTTATCTGTAGTTTCATCGATGGACACAAAGATGGGGCTTTCTCCTATTTCTAAACGAATTTTCTGCAAAACGGACTCGTAACAATCCTTCACGTAATTTTTTCTAAGAGTTGATTCATCGGGAAGGGATTCCTGAACGTATTTTTCAAAGAATGAAAGAATGCTTTTTTAGTTTTTACACTGAATAACTTTTTGTTTCAATAACGGCTGGCAAACTCTATTGAAGTAAAACAGTTGTTAGTTGTGCACATCAGCAACTGTGTTGATAGATTTTAGCACGCAACAGAGTGACATGAAAACTACAAAATTTATTTTTGCTTAAGTATTCACTACTTACACACTGCGTTTTTCTAACATACTAATTTTCGAATATGGGCATGTGTATATTTCTTAATCTTTAAAAAAAATTGTAAATGCTATAAAGGTAGAAAGGGCAAAAAAAAGGCAAATATCTTAAAACAGGCAAAAAAAGGCAAATATCTTAAAAAAGGCAAAAAAAAGGCAAATATCTTAAAAAAGGCAAAAAAAGGCAACATCAAATGGGTATATATGGAATCAGGGAAAGCTAAATCGAGGACATTCTTGATCGAATATACTCTATCTCTTTAGTAGAAAAAAAGGCAATTTCCATAAAATCCGTTCCCTGATAATAACCATAAGTCAAATGAAATTGAAATTTGGTACGCAAACGTATCTATGGTAGGTGCTTATATTAGTCTCTTAATTAGGGTCTTAATATATAAATATCCCGTGTCACTGTGTTCGTTTACGCTAATCTCCGAAACCGCTTAACTGATTTCCATGAAATTTTGTGGGTGTGTATTGTTGGTTCCAACTTAAAAGATAGAATAGTTGTGAACCCGAGAAAAAATATTTTTTTTTCATCGAAATTTTTTCTATGCTTCTCGCATCGTGTTTATCTAATATACATATAAAAATCGAACTCTTCCTAAACGGCTCGACCGAACTTTATGAAATTTTTTGTGTTATATATGGTAGGTATGAGAATCGGATGTAAAGTATATTTCATACCGCTATGTGCAGGGGGCGTGGCACCTCCCATACAAACCGAATTTTTCATATTGCACATCTCTGGAAGTGTTCATGGTAGACTACTCGAATATGGCATGGAGATTTATGAAAACATTTGCATATTCATGGATAAAAATTCCGGTTATTAGAAATGTTACGTGGCACCTCCCATACAAACCAAATTTTTCATACTGCATATCAAGGAAAATGTTCATGGAAGAGGTCTCGAACTTGGTATGGAGATATATGAAAGCAATCGCATACTCATGCAGATCGAATTCATACTGCATATCTCTGAATGTTTTCATGGAAGAGTACTGGAACTTGGTATGTACAAGATATATAAAACGCGACTGGTTATGAAGAAAAGTTGGGGCTATTGGAAAAAGGGACGTGGCACCTCCCATGGTAAATTACTCGAAAAGGGTATAGAGATGTATGAAATCAATCCCATGCTCTTAGAGAAAATTAGAGTTATTTGAAAAAGGGACGTGGCGCATTTCAAACGCACTGAAACTATTACGTATCTTTGTATGCATGTACAGTTTTGCTAAGTTATTTAAGACGGCAAATGTGCCTTCTAACAACCACCAAACCGTAATATTAAAAGACAAATGCGTCACTAAAAATCATGAACGTGAACTCTTGGTGAAAATGTTGGACCAAAGTGTCTCAAAAAACGGTTAAAAATTTCGGTTTTAATTTTAAACTTTTTGGACTACATATATGACCAAACTACATAAATTCAGTTTCAAATTCAAACCTTATAAGTTTAATAAATAATATAAAAAAACTTTTTAATATACAACGCTTTTATAAATGGACTAACAAGTAGAAAATAATATTTCTCAGTCCCATAGAATTTGTTTTGATAACTTTTGGTTTTGAAATTTTAGCAAAAGTCATTATAAACAATCTATGAAATTGAAAATGAAAAACGTGGAGCGCATGCAGTACAAAGCATTCGATTTAATTGACAATAGTCAAACTGCATAACGTAGACCTAAAATTTCTACAGCGAAAGTAGAACTTTGAAATCGATTTTAAGCGGTCGTTATTCATATATCCACATACATACATATATATATTACTTTTCATATCAATTCAAGTGTATTACATGCGCCCCACGCTTTTCATTTTCAATTTCATAGATTGTTTATAATGACTTTTGCTAAAATTTCAAAATCAAAAGTTATCAAAACAAATTCTATGGGACTGAGAAATATTATTTTCTACTTTTTAGTCCATTTATAAAAGCGTTGTATATTAAAAAGTTTTTTTATATTATTTATTTTCTACTTTTTAGTCCTGTCTGAATAAAATTTTGCAATAGATATTAAAATAATTCAACGATATTAATAGAAAGGTGCACACACATGCATTTACATATGTGTGTACATACAAACGAGCACCAATTAATTTTATTTAAAGAAATGGCGTGTCGTCTATTTCCGCTGTAGCAAACGTAGTACATAGGGCGACATCTAGATGTCATCTACCTCGCCCTATTCACTACAGCTGTCGCCCTATGCACTATGCTTTTTTATAGGAACTTTTCAAAGCTTTGCTTTGGTGTCGGACACACAACATTGAAAGTTTCTGGATCCACAACATTGAAAGTTTCTGGACACACAACATTGCAAGTTGATAAAAGCGTAGTAAAAAAGAGAGGGCACATATGTATGTTCAGTTTAGAATTTAAACAGTTCGGTTTAAATTTTAAACCCAAACATTTTCATAATTAAGAATAAAAAATAAAAATAAAATTTCAGGCTCCGTCTGATGGGGTTTGAACCCGGACAGCCTTAGTAGCAACCAATTGTATCAAGCAGCTTTGCACACTCAGCTACAGCCACGCATTTTAACGTGTTTTCATATGTTGAGTTTGAATCAACACCACATTTCGGTGTGTGCAAACATTTTCTATTTCGGTTTAGATTTTAAACCAAATTTTCTATATATGAAACCTAGAAACTAGAATTAAAACATTTTGGTTTGATTTTTAAACCACGAACTTTTTGGACTAAAATTTGAACTACAATATATGTATTAAAAATTCCTTAAAACTATTGACTGGTTTAAAAAGTAGACTATAAAAGATAAAAAAAAACAGTAGTCCCAGCGCCCAAACCCAAAATGTTTGACCGTGTACAAAAAATTTATTTTGGGCAAAGTTCGCCGGGTCTGCTAGTTGGTTTATAAAAATGCAGTTTACACTTTAACAAAACCCGTATAAATCCAAGGTGTAATCTTTGCGCAACATAAACAAAATCAACAAACTTTCGTAAAGCTTTTTAATTAGATTTCCTAGAAATTCACATTTTGAGTATGCAGTTTTGTAGCCGGATCAATTCAAATAAAGCGCAAGTTTAAAATACATAGCTGCGACTTATCGTTGATTTTTGATATTTTTTTTTATGAAGGCGTTGCCCATTTTCTTCATTAAAAAATCGTCGAACATACTTAGATAATATGGAAGAAAATTACCGACATCGTCAAAAATATGCCATACAACAACTGTAAATCACAGCTACTTTAAAGTTGCACTTTATTAGACTAAAATTGAATGAGCTAAAAACTGCAAAGTATTAAGAGATAAAATTGGAATAAAAAGTTGAAAATTTTTACGAAAGTTTGTCGATTTTTTTTAATGTTGTTCAAAGATTGAACTTATTTTCATTTAGTGTTTGTTAAGGAATAAACTATATTTATATAAACAAATAATTCAAATTAAAATATAATAAAATAAATAGTCAAATCTAGTCAATATGTGAGTGTCGTAAAGTTATGATATTTAAGAGCATCTCTTTCTTAATTAACGATGACACTGTTTCTATATGAAGCTGATTTCAACATTTTGTTTTAATAAAATTTAGTATCGAAAATATTCTTTCAAAACTTGCCAAGGAATGTGATATAATGGTTCGTTCAAAACCTTTTTTCAAAACTTATAATGACAAAAACGAGAACGCGAAGACAAAAGAGAATACAAAAATTTCCCGCAGTGAATTTTCAGATTTTTAAAACGATATAGTAATTTAAATTTTTAAATTTAAATAAAGCATGAATACCCCATGGAAGAAGCGAGTAGATAAAAAATATATAACGGTAAAACTGGCACATACATAAATATATGAAAGAATGCACTCAGGCGAAGCCTCTAGCCATTGTGTGTCACAAATTTAAGTTATCGATGGAAATTTTTTTTTCATCGCCCCCCCCCAAAGCCAAATCCTGGCTACGCTACTGGCCCCTTTTATTTCCAAACTGCACCAGAAAAAAATCTCACGCGGAACCGAGTAGAAAACTGGCATCTAAAGTAGAGATCGCACGATTTGTACATTTGTACAGATTTGTAAATTTTGGAAGCTACAGAGTGATGTTGTTTGGAAATTATTTTATTGAGCTGAACTCAAAATTCGAAATCGTGTGATTCCTGCTTAACCGTGATTGGGCATATTTGGCATTACTTTTACTTTTTCTATTAAGTGAGACCATTTACTGGACGGAAGTCTTTGCAATTAAAATTTTCATCTGTAAATACATTTTCAACGTTAGACCACGATTAACCACAAATTGAGACGAAATACTTTGGTGGATGTCATGAAATATATACAATTTTATAATTTAAATTTTTCGTGGGTCCCTTAAAGCACATGAATATATGTGTAGTATATTTCAGTATTAAACTCAGCCCTGTAAGCTGTCATGGTTTTTTTAGATTTTCGAATTTTGCCGCAATGTTGAAAATTACAAGTATTAAATCGAAAATATATCCAATAGCTGCATTTTTAGGCTTAAAATTTTTGTAATAGAATTCTCTTTAGCATAGGGGGCTAAATTTTTTCATCCGTACACTTTTTCTAAAACACAACGAAATTTTTTTAAACTTTCTGCATGTTTATTCCTAGTAACCAACCCACTTGTGTGATTTATGACTATTTAGGCAAATAACTTTTTTTTGAGTCTCCTTTACATACAAATTCCTCTCAGATATAAAACCGATGGGACGACGAATACAACTTTCCAATGCACATATGTGATGTAATGTATTGCAACTATGGGTTTTTATATTTTCAACGAAATTTCAGAAACAAGGACCTAGGTAATGTATCGCAACTATGGGTTTTTCTAACCAAGCTTAACTATTTCAGAGTGATAGATATAATTTCCGATTGCTCAGGCTTAAGTGGGTTTGAACAGTAGAGGCTAGTTTTCCAAGGTGGAGCGACCCGCATAGTTTAAGTCGTGCTATACTTACGGTCTATAGCGGAGCAACTTTGCCTTCCCCGACTAACAAGTGGCTGGTTGTTTTGCCATCTTGTGGGTACGCACGTATATGGTTGGTTGGTTGCTTGCTTGAAGTGGCGAGTTTAACAGCAACAATTAGCACTTATGTATGCCGTTTTAAAACTACTACTCGCAATTTAACCTGAAAAGAAAGCAACAGAAGTCGGTTATTTATCTCAAACCCAGCATGTGGATTTCAAGAATTTAACATCACTTACGTCTGTTAAACCGCAGAAGCAGGGTTTACCTAGAAGCGTGTTTCTAGTCTACACTGTTTCTTCGGCATCGACAAGAACTGTTGTGTTGCAGTCCTAGTCTTGCAGCATTTATTCCCACGGCCCGGTGCCCTGTGAAAATGGCAATTAGTCGAGATAGATTCCTTTCGTTTAGCTTGATAAGAAAATCAGTGTGTTTTGCGCAGTAGGTGGGCCACAGACTCTTGCAGAACTACTGTTAGCCACCTTATTCCAGTGCTGAGAGATGCGGCCCTTATGAAAGCTCAGAGGCACAAGAATCTCCTCTGCCACTGAGATATCCAGAGGCGACACATTCCTGGCAAGCTCGCCAGCCATGCCATGAATTCTGCTGTTCCACGTCACCCAGATCAGTGCAACGACATGCCTGCCAGCTAAATCCATAACGTTCTCCCAGCACTGTTTTATTATGCTGGAGGTGATGCTTACACATCCGAGTGCCATGATCGCTGCCTGACTATCCGAGAAAATATCAATGCTGCTTCTCGCTAGCATCGAGGCTAAAATTATTTTGCACGCCTCTTTTGTGGCAAAGACCTCTGCGTGAAAAACACTGGCCGATACTTCGAAGCGTTCAGTAAAAATAGGATCCTTGTACTCCTTCTTGATGGAAAAATCGTGCCGTAGTTTTTCTTGAAGCAAAGCGATGGACAAATTTAGTCAGATTTTTCGCAAATTCTTGAGTCGTTGAAAGAGTACAGAATACGTCCATGCCCGTACGTACGTCCTTTCCGCAGTGTAAGCCCCTCAGCCTCAGGGCACTCTGTGAAGCAATTTTCTTAATAAAGACTAGCCAATGCCCGCTTACTTCGCGGCGCCTAATAAGAGCTTTTGCGTTAGCCAATGCAAAAGAGCGTTTAAAAACAAAATAAGTCTGTAAAGTCAAAGTTTTTGATTTAAGTTGAAACCACTAAGGCGCAGTATCCTCCTCACACATAGGCAAATAGTAGTAATGCTGTGATACCATATGGAATACCAATCCCTTTTGGTGTCATGAGCTTTACTGGTGGTCTTATTTTCACCTGTGAGATCTCTGCCAATCATGCGTAATCTTTTTGTATGATCTTACGTATGCCAATAAAAGTTCTTATAGGGAAACTCAAGAGCACAGAAGTGCATTTTCTTTATAGGAAGGCCAAGAATCCTCGCTGTCCCATAGGATGAAAAGTTTTCCGGTACATAGCTAAATGAGTAGTGTGATCTCTTAAGTATCTTTCAAATGAAGCAGTTGATATACCTACGGTGATCTTTCCTTGTTAATTCACCACTTTTACAATTCGTGGTAAAATTTATGAACTGATTTCAGGGTAGATGCAAGACCGCATGATCGTGCATGAGGGCGTCAGAAAAAACTTAACCCCATGCTTCATTTAAACATTTGAAAACTAAATTCGTATAACTTAAACATAGGTCCAAAGCAGACCAACCACACAGGGTTTCTATACATTTCGGCTGCAGCGCCATCCATTGGGCTTATTTTCTGCAAAACCATTGCTTACCATAAAATGAATACGTGTTATGAATTTCTACCTTAACTCCAGCGGCACTAATCGGGTAAATTTTTATCAAAAAAATTTTCTATCATACAGGTACATAGCTCACATTTAAAATTTGAACGAAATCGGTTAATAAATACGATTTTTATAAATAACTTTTAGCAGAGTGTTCTTTATTCAAAGAGCTTTGTGAAGTAAGT
>NW_023462733.1:0-17391 GCF_013731165.1 Rhagoletis pomonella
AGATTTCTCAACGCGGCAGTATGATATTTTCTTGAAAAATTAGTATAAAAAATATGTTAAACATATGCATAAACATATATACATATGTACATCAGTGGCGGATCCAGCGGGGGGGGGGGGGGGGGAGAAATTTCCTATTTCCGACTATATTTTTATTTTTTTTAGTTGTTTACAACTATTTCGAACTTCGAAGGGCCATAGCTCGATATTTGGAGGCTAACTTCGAAAAATGGAAAAATTACATTTTTAATTATGACTCAATCTCTTAAAAAAAAACTTGTTTGGTCCAATACGCAGCCGAATGCTGTACAGTGTAATTTTTAGGAAGACTTAAAGAAAATATTGATAGTTTTTTTCTTGCTTCGTCCCGTTTCATGAGTTTTTGCTTGGCCCCTGACCTGATATTAAAATGGCTTGTGCGTGTGTCGAGAGAATTGAAAAATTATCTTTTTATCATTAAGGTAAAAATACCTATCTTGATTTTCCTGCAACATCGTGAGCACTTATAAAATTGCGCAATTATTGACCGTATCTGCGTCCGCATAATTGCGCAATGATTGATAAATTTCGTTAATTTTCTGAAAAATTATATTTGTATCATATGATTATAACACACTGGTGAAAAATTCCTATCAGTTCTTCGAATTCACTGAATTTTAAAAATTTTCAAATTACTTAATTTTCAATTTTTACTTTTTTGTTGTATTTTTGAATTTATACTTTTTTTACAGAGTTGAAAGCAACAGCAAGTTTGAATATTTTCGCAGGTTTAGAAAATAACGAAAATTCCAAAATCTTGAATCTATGAAATTATTAAATTTTTTGACATTTCTCATTTTTAGGATAATTTCCAAAATTTCAAAAACTATCGAAATCTGTGCTATTCCAGAAATTTTGGTAAAATGAGATTCTTTTGAAATGTACAAAATTATTGATATTTTAGAAACTTTAATATTTTCCAAAGTTTTGAGAATTGTTTTTATTCTGAAATCCATCCTAAAATGTTAGGATCTGAAATATCACAAATTGACGAAAAAATCTTTTGTTGATGGCATTTGTGTATAAAACCTTGAAAATTCTTAGAGTTCTAAAATATAATAACATTTTTGAAAAATTCCAAAAATTTTGCGCTTTTCTGAACATCTATTTTGTACTTTGTCTACTTCAGTAGATACTATTTTAGTATGTTATTCATGATATATATGGAAAAGATAAGGACACAAGCATAAGGATCGCCCGAGGACTTTAAAATTAAATGGCATGCGGTACTCTGCTCTGGAGAAAGCTGTCGACTTTCGAGTACACTTTTTGGCATTGATTTTCTTATATTCTTAAGTTATTTTGACAGATGAAGAAAAAAAGGAAAACAACTAGCGATGGATCGAGTTGTTTCAATAGATCTCTGACAAATAGTTTTTGATCTTTACGACATTTTACGAAATTCTATGACCTTCCCGCTTTTTAAATATGCCACAATCGACTATGCTTATAACCAGGGACCGAGCATAACAGTTATTGATGAAAACTGTCATGGAAAGATTCACTATGAAGGAAATGTCCTACAACTAAGGAATACGTACCAATCGATTTCTTTTTTCACCGAAACTCAAATTTGAAAATTATTATGCAAAATTAAACAAAATAACAATTATTTTTGATTTATATTTTATAAATCGAAAATGACAATTATTTTTTATTTTATATTATATGTATTAGATAACAGTTACAAATACAAATACTTTTAAAAGTCTTCAATATAAATCAGTCACCGACTTTTATTTTTTAAATCATTCGTATAAAAGTCATTAACTTTTTTTGAAGTTAAGAAGGCGTTGGGAAACAAAAGTTTACTACGACTTATTTATAAAATGACTTTTATAAATATGATTAAAAAAATAAAGGTCAGTGACTGATTTTTGTTTATAACTTTTATAAATAAAAGTCTTCGATAACTGTTATCTGAGACACATAATTTAAAAATAAAAAATAACATTTGTTTGCAATTATTTAGATAAAAATCAAAAATAATTGTTATTTTGGATTGATAAAATAAAAGTCAGAAATAACGGTTATTTAAGGAGTAATTAAATAAAAGTCAAAAAATAATTGTTAAAGAGCGATTTTTTGTAATAAAAGTTGTAACTGTTACGGTCCCTGCTTATAACTACACATTGAACTTTTCTGAAAATAAAAACCAAAATTACACTTTACGACGCATCAAAATGGAGCACATGTGAGTAAATTATTTTTGCTTTAGTTGCTCAGCGATAACTGTAGTTACATATTTTTCAAGGAAAAAAATGGACCGATTTTAAATTTCCTAAAAGAGGATCATATAAATAGTAAATTTAGTATGAAATGATAGAAGTGACCTTCTTACATGTTCAAAAGATTCGTTGTTGAAATAGGACAGATATATCTTAATAGATTTGTTTGTTTGCTTTCTGAGAATTGTGGTGATATATTGATATATCTATATATATGTCGCCGCAAAAGAGAATGCCCGAAAATTCGCAAGTCTACAAAATAAAATCGCTGTGTACATTTTCAGTGCATAATTTTAAAAAGCGCAAAATTTTGAGTTGTAACTCTTTTGAGGACAGTGTGCGATATATCCTGAAAAACTTGATACCTTTGTTTGAAGTTCAAAGCTCTTACGCCGAGTGCAATAAACATATTATTTAAAAATTCACAATTAAGTTGATTAAAAATTTACGATTATGACATGGAAATAATTTTACAAATATTAAACAACTACTACCTGTATCGCAACAGGTGAAAGCCTATCAAATGAAATTGCATAAAAAATTAAAATTGCAAAAGCAGACAATTTTATTTCACACTTGAATTAAAAGCACTTCAATATCACATTAACGCATACATATACTCTATGTATTTGTACTATATATACATACATATGTATGTTTGTGTGTACGCACTTTCGTTTGCTTTCCGATGTCTATTCAAAGATACATATGTGTGTATGTTAGTAAGCGACCGCCAGCCAGCAGGTCACAAACGAGCCATGTCAGCCAGGGCAGTTAATAGTCGATTACGCTCTGTTAATAGACAAAGAAATTGGCTTGAAAAAAAGATCTGTGCATGAAAGTGAAATGAGTAATCAACTAAAAATTTCTAGCAATCGAGCCGACGTATGCCGATTTGCTCATATGTACCTATATTTTTAAGTGTATAAAATGAGGTGTATGTTTTCAATTCCGTTTAGCAACATTTTCAAGCTTGGTCGCTAGCACGTATCCGCTATCAGTTAATTAAGTTACAGTTAATGACTATTTTGAGAAATAACGTAAAAAGTTAAAAAGAAATTGCTTTACAAAAAAAAAACAATACTCCCATCTTTTCGACAATCTAGACTACTTTTCGACTTTTTAATGTGGATCATTAAGTTGATTTGTCTGCCTCTTGACCTGTCAAGGTTAATAACGTTGGTGTA
This sequence comes from Rhagoletis pomonella, assembly GCF_013731165.1. Lineage (NCBI taxonomy): Eukaryota > Metazoa > Arthropoda > Insecta > Diptera > Tephritidae > Rhagoletis > Rhagoletis pomonella. The sequence goes on from NW_023462733.1 coordinate 3,455, forward strand.
GAGCACTTTTCTTTTTTTCGTTTTTTCTGATTTTGGTTTCAAACATTGTTTTATTTTTATTATTTTTTTTGTTTTGTTATTTCGGTGAAGCCGTGAAAGTGAAAAGTGTTAGGTTCATTTTCTTTACCCCCAAGGCTTTTTACAGCAGCTTGAACTTGAATGCATTTACTTATTCATTGGCACTATAACTGCAGCTTGATTGGTCAATTATGGCTTCATTTATAGTGCGATTTGAGTTGAAATATTTTAATATGGTCAATCAGTCGGCAGTGAAATTAGTTTGAAATTGACTTTTCGTGATAATATCTATGTAGGTATATACATTAGGGAGGGTGGGAAAAACCCAAAATGTTTGATACGAAAATTGTATAGGTACTGTAACAGGTGCTTTTTCAATCCCTTATTCTTGAAAAGAAATCCTGGTTCTCTGCGAAAATATCTTCAGTCTGCGGAATGAGCTTAAAAATTTAAAATAACAGTTGGAATACCAATTTTTTAAATTTTTACAACGCCTTGTGTATATCAAATCAGGAACTTATTTCCTATCATAAAATCATAAAAAAAAAATGGACAAAATAAAATTAAGTAACATCAATTTTTGAATAAATTAAAAAATTCGTTTGGCGTGTTTGTACTTAAATTTTTGGCAAGCATCCAGCTATGTACTCGTATATGTATACTTATTCCATGTGAATAATAACTTTTTTATAAACCAGATTAAACAGGCAAATCGTACGATTTGAAATCGGTGCGATTTATAAATCATGAGCCAATCTGGGTTGCTTCCTTGACACGGGGGAGGTACTTTGCACTGTCAATTTTGGGTTATTGCAGTGAATCAGTCAAGCAACATGTTCCTTAATAGGACAAATCTTTTATTCGAGAAGGTGAATTCACTTTTATATGTGCTATGGTGGTCCTTAAAATATCAACATTAAGGAGTAGACCCTTATTTTGATGTACGTATAAAATACAGGCATCCAGAAAATTCAAGATTAAAAAAAATTTTAGGGCGTGAAACAATTTTTTTTTAAATTGCAAAAATTTGACAAAATTTTAACATTGACAAATTTGATAAATTTCAATAATATGTACAATTTATTAGATTTCAAGTAAATGTTTTTTAGAATTTTTGATCTTTTAAAAAAATATTTTCTCTGGTTTAAAATGTTGACATTTTCGTGGACGTTTTTATTTTTTACGTAGAACAAAACATAAAGGTGTCCATATAAAATTTCGATGTAGAACTTTTAAGGACCACCTTGATATATATGTCTACTTCAATAATTGTAGTATTTCTCAATGAGCAAGGTATATCAGTTATTTTCCTAACGTTGAGGGTTCCATACACATACATAAATAGTATCTGCGGCATAAAAGTGGAAATGATTTTAAAATATATTTCAAACCTATATTTTTGTCAAGTAGCTACCTAAGCATTAAATTTCAACACAACGAAAATATTTGTCTATAAACAACATATGTACGTACATACATATTTCGAATAATAAAATACGCATTTGTTTCTTCGCAATGCTTGCGCAAACATTTTGACTTAATCGATTCCCAAAAACTTGGCCCTTAATTTAGGTTAATTCATAAAACCTTTTCGCCACACATAAATTTTCTCCAACAAAGTCTTCATTTTCCTTCACTTCCGTTGACCTATCAAAAGAATAACAATTCCAATTCCAGCTGTGCATAATTTTACATTAGTTTTACTTTCGCTTGGCAGCAAATGATGCCAGCCGATTAGAAAATCCAACAATGGCTTTCAGCGAATTTTTACTCAGCGACTAAAGTACTCACTATGAGGAGCGATTCGCTAATGAAGTTACAATGGAGCGCGCACCAACTAGCTGGGCTGCATCATTGAGCACTTAGCAGAGCTATACGAGTACATAATAAACCTTTCGCATTGCAAAGTTTTCATACCTACTACCTTTTTTTGCCACTTCGCTCTATTTTATTTGCATGCATATTTGCAACGCTTAGTTATATTCGCATTTAGTCTGGCACTTTTCGGGATTTTTTTTTTTGCGTCTATTGATACAGCTATTGCCGTTGCTATTGTAGCTGCTGCTTATCTGCTAAGCAGCATCAATGCAGCATGTCTCATAAAATTTATCGATATATGCGTTCGGTGTTTTGTTACTCAAGCACTATTGAGTCGCTCGCCATAACTGTTTGGTCAATAATTGGACGCAGCTATTCACTGCTGGTGGTAGTCAGTGGTTGTTGGCCCAATAAACTACTTTCGTATATGTGAAGGTTTGGTTTTTTTTATTATTTGGCGTTCGCGCATGCGCAGCTGGTGCTCTCACCACCTTTCCGAACCCTTCATTCCACTGCCGCAATGTGAATTATGTCATTGTCTCTCTCTTGTGGCAAGTTCGCTTTTATAGTTTATCTTTATTATTATTTTTCTAAGCTTTTTTTAAATAGTTTTTAGTTTTTGTAGTTTCATTCATTGTTCAGTTACACTTGCCGTTATTTTTATTTGTGCCACTTTTGTTATATCAAACTTACTTTTTATGCTCTTGTTTTGGCTACCTTTCGCATAATATTTGCTCACTTTGCTGCTGTGTTTCCAGTTTCGTTAACTTTCAACTCTGCGCATTTCTTACGTATGCAAAATAATTGGTCTGGTTCTGGTGATTCGCCAGTTTTACTTTTATTTTCATTTGTACTTTTATAACATTTATTTTCTTGATTTGCGCATACCGAGTGCTTCATATTCATCAGGGAATTTGAAAGCGTGAATGCCTTTTGCAATTATCGAAATTTGCTGCTGTTTTACTATCAATTTATTATTGTTTTACTTATTAGATTTGTGCCTAAAGTCTTTTGTTTATTGATGTGGAACTTAAAGGGGTGTTAAAGCATTTAATTTGAAATTGATTTCTTTGCCATTGGCGTTGAAATAAAAGAAGTTTCATTGATGGATGGCTATTTTGATTGCAAAATGTCATTGCCTTCCAGCAGTTGAAGTATCTAAAGAGGTTATTGTTAAAGGGCAATTTACGATAATTATTTCTTGCTGAAACATTATAATGACTTGTTCAGGTAAGATATTTAGAGTGTCAGTAGCATATTATTATGTGCCGTTTGACAACAACAAATGTGCGAAGGTATGTGAAATACTGTTGAATGATAGGATTTATTTTATAAATGCCTCGTGCAGTTAGCTCCATTGTCTTGGCTCATTCCTTTTTTGATGAATTCATAATTGGCATGCGAAGGTTTTTATATATATAAATTCCTGACTAGATGATTCCCAAGGCGAGTTATTAATAACAAGTAAGAAAGTCTAAGTTCGGGCGGAGCCGAACATTAAATACCCGGCGCAATTATTAAATATATGTTTTCCACCTTTCCGAAAGCTACCGCTACACGATAAGCCGGGGTGTATAAATTTTAAGTAAATTAGCGTCCTTAAATTTCGAAATATTGCAGTTTCAAGCATTTCTGAAATATACCGTTATATGAAAAGCGGTCGTAATTTTAGTCCGATTTCAATAATTTTCAATGCTTTGCTTTTATGTGGCAAGCACAATAACCATACCGAGTTTGGTTCAAATTGCTAGAACGGTTAGCGAGATACATATATGTGATCATAAGTGGGCGGTGCCACGCCCATTTTCCAAAATTGTACCATAAGCGTATTTCTTGGTAAAAAATTGTTGCAACCATCAATTTTGAATAAATTAGCTTTAATATTTACTGATTTATCGAGGATTTCGTATTTTTATAAATTACCGTTATATGGGATGTGGGCGTTGTTATTGTCCGATTTTAAAAATTTTCGGCCATTTGGTATGTTGTAGCAGGACCAACAACTGTGCCAAGTTTGGAAGAAATTGGTGCAGCGGTTACCAAGATATACACATGTAACCATAAGTAGGCGTGGCTACGCCCATTTGCCAAAATTTTTTAATATTCTTATTTTTCGTCTAAAACTCATTGTAAATATCAATTTTGAGTGAATTATCTTCAGTAGTTAATAAAATATCGCACTTTTCGTATTTCTGAAAATTACCGTTATATGGGAGGTAGGCGTGGTTATTGTCCGATTTCGCCCATTTTCAATACCATCCGTCCTATGCCCAAAAGAAGTCAACATACCAAGTTTCGTTACGATATCTCAATTTTTACTCGAGTTATCGTGTGCACAGACGGACAGACGGACGGACGGACGGACGGACGGACAGACAGTCACCGCTTAATCGATTTCTCTTTTCATTCTGATCATTTATGTATACATTTGTCTATATCTATCTCGATTCGTTTTGCCTGTTACAAACAACCGTTATGTTAACAAAGTTATAATACCCTTGTGCACAAGTGCGCTCGGGTATAAAAATCGGCATTAAGTGCCTATTTGGTTGATATATGAGATAAAAAGATTGATACACGCTTGCATCACTGAATTTTAAATTTATCAGACTGTTAAAATTTAAAATGAAAAATTTTCCGAACAAAATTTTAAAATTGATTGGTGAAACTGGGGAAAGCAACTAGTTTTGCCGCCTTTCCTTCAATTTTTTTTTTTAACAAATTGTTAACACTATAATACAAAATGTAAAAAAAATTTATTCAACTCAATAAAATGCAAAACAATTAACGCTCGCGCTCAGTTGAATATTTAAATTTAAATTGTTACCTAAAAAAAGAAGGTACTATATTTAGACTCACCGTAGGCAATATTTTGCAAGCAAAACTGAGTATTAGATCCGTGTGCGCACCACACCTTTGAAGTGATTCAATATAGCCATAATACAATATAAGTATAAGCGTTTGATGACTTTGACTTTTTGGCAATATGCAACGCCTGTAAAAGTTAGTTGTATTTTTTAGCAAATTTTTCTGGCGTGAGTGAAAAAGTAATTAACAGTCTTTGTTGTCTTTACACATGCACAATATAAACCCCATAGGCAATTTTACTGATCGAAACATATACATTGAACGCTAAGTTTTCAAGACAATTTACTCAAAATTCTCCAAAAGAGGATAGCTATTTTGCATAGGAAAAATGCATTGCCAAATCAAGTGCAATATTGTAGGGAAGAAAAGATTTTTCGACTCCCTACCTCCGTAATTTAAAATTCTATTTTTCCTTATGTGGCTGGGCGGCAGTAGTCATGGATCTAAGTGGGGTTAATATGGACGGTCGGCGGAGTGCTTCAGTTCACTGATACTTGAAAGCAAAGTTAATAAGCGATGTTATCAAGCAAATCGCTTGAATTTGAACAATGCTCACCCCGACGCTTTTTTCCTGTAACGAGTGCACACTTTCCAGGGTACGCTGTGTAGCCTGGCAATGCTCTCATTCCTTCTGGATGGTCGTTGGAATCTATGAATTTCATTGATGTATAAAGGGTCCTTCCAGTCGTATAAATCCCCCGGCATGGACGGTATTTTCCTTGCCGAACTTTAGTCTACACCCGATATTTTATGTCCGATGTTTGCTTCAATCTATGAGGCTTGTCTTAGACTTAGTTTCATACCTAAGGGTTGGACACTGATTCCCGAAAGAGTCAGACCCTCCTACGTGTAGCCAGGCGACTTTCGACTTATAAGCCTTACATCTTTCTTTATCAAGGTTCTGGAAATACTACTGGACTTACTGATCCGACAGGATGCACGCCTACTGCAAGGGCACAAAAATTTAAGGAATTTGCATGTTCTCCCATAGGCTATTCTCATCGCCCTAACTCACCTTAAGATGGAGCACTCCCTTGTAGAATTTGTTCGCCGCCTTTTAGGCAGTAGAACTATATATACGGATATGGGGTAAGTACCCTTAACAAGATACGCACATCGCGACATCCCTCAATTCGGTGTTATTTCTCCTCTCCTTTGGAATCTAACGGTGAATATCCTACTGTCACGGTTACAGGGTACAGGTTGCCATGTCAGTGCTTACGCTAATGATGTTGCGCGGACGGCAGTTGGTGGGCACCTCCAAGTTCTATTCGAACTGGTTCAAGGTGGGGCTCATGATGATCATGGGGGCGTTACCCTCAACACTGACTAAAGCCGTAGAGCCCTTGCTTCATTTCTAACTATAAACCTATATAGTACACTACAGGCAAGCAATGCTATTATACTAAACACGCTGATTAGGTAGGGTGATATGAGATTCGGACGCTCTAGGATTCTGCAAGATCCTCCAGCAGTCTCCAGGCGCCTGGACCGCACACTTCCGCCCATTGAATAACTTCCAAACAAGGATATTATCAAAGGGTGAAGTGGAGGAGGATTCAGTGCTTATCTCTTTTCTCCGACTCAGCAGCCACCTACGCTGATGCCTCAAAGTTGGCTAGCCTAGTTGGACTTAGCCTTAGTTTTCGTCTGCAAAATTTTGGCAGCGGTTTAATATTTTCTGATAGACAGGCAAAGCACTTGATTGTGACAAATCGTGGGCGAAGATTGCCATGAAATGCAGACTTACGCTAAATGAGTTGGCGTCACTCATGTCGACATGGATGACAGGCCATAGAAATTTGATGGACAACTGTTTGCGGATGAACTGGCAAGGAAAGGTACTATACTATCAGCAATCAGTACTGCTCCAGTTGTGGGAATTGCGCTACCTTCCTGCAAACTCTAACTGGATAATAATTTTATCGAACGGGGAAATGCAAGATGGTCTGTGAAACCCACGTGCAGGACAGCAAGGCATATTTGGCCTATTTTTGATAAGCATAGATCTAGCCTTCTATTCCGTTTGGAGCGCCACTGCGCCGGCATGTAATTGTAGTTCTCACCGGGAATTGCATCAAAGGAAACCCACACTAGTATGAGGGTATGCAGTCAAACGGCTGCTGTCGTAGCTGCCTTGATGAGAAGCAAAATGAAAGCGGCAGAGTATGTGACCTGTGACACTTTCTTGCATTGGCGAGGGCTCCGATATTGTGTGCTTCTTTAGGGCTACAAATTGATTTTACTTCTAAGGTATGAGCAGGCACGTAAGCAGTCTCTAATATGGCATCATAATGGGCCCACAGTGGCCTAAGTGTGTCCTTCTTCTGTGCTGCATGGGGACCGTCAAGATAACCTAACCTGGTCTGAATATGCTTTCTTGGTGCAGTGTTTGGCAATTTTTTCCAAAACGTAATTAAACAAATTATATTAGGCTTTTAAAGCCTCAGAAAAGGTTAAACAATTTTGTTGCCCGCTTCTTTGATTTTCTGCTGCACTAAGAACTCTTACCAGTACATTGCGCATGACTTGGTAATTTTTTTCCGCGTGGGTGCTAATTTACTTTTTAGCTTTTGTTATTAACGCTGCCATTTTGCAACTTAATTCTCAAAAAATCAGTTTAAGGTTATGCCCAAAAATCTAATGTTTCTACCCACATGCCAATACCCACATAAATATGCATGTTTTCCATATATACATACATACAAATCCATTGTGCATGCAAATAAAAAAACACAATAGGTGATCAGCGCAGTGGAAACAAGAACATAATCATTTGCTTATTGCGCTAAAGGGCGCCACACTCAAATTAGTATGTTGCACGTGTAATTTCCGCAGCCGCATACGCCGCCGCGTTGCGCCGGACAGGTAATGAGTTTGATTGTTATTAGCGACTCCGATGAACCGAATAACCATACAGCTGCCGCGTGGGGCTTGAGGAGTGCAGACATTGTATGGACATTCTGTGTGTGAGTACGATGTGTCGCAATGTGAATTGTATGTAGTATTGTTACCCGTACATACACCTGCAAAACATGCAATGCAAACGCTTAACGGATCATGTTGAGTAAGATTAAGTGTGGCTGTATGTATGTATGTAGAGATGGAGCAGCAGTAATGGCAGCAACAGCAAAAGCACCAGATTTGCATGTGAACTCGAAATGATTGCACAATATGCAGCTAGCAAGCAACAATGTACTTAAATTCATGGCATTTTTTTTTAACTACTTAGCATACATATAAAAAAAAAAATATGTAAGCCTGCATGACAGCGTCTTTTTTGTGTCGCATGCAATCAAGCTGAAAGATCTTTAGCCATTGATAAACAAATTACTTTAAGCTTCTGTGAATTTTATTGCTCTCACAACATCGTTGCTGTTTGGGGCAAATTTTTTAAGCTTAGAAATATAAATGCATGCTTGAAAACAAGAATACAGATAAGTAAATATAGGGTGCCTCATGATGACCAACTTCTCTAATATTTGAGATATTGAAATAAGGAAAACTATAGTTTTCTAAATAAATTTTCCAGTGCTACAGGTATTCCGATAAATTATCTTCAGTACATTGATTTTAATAGAAACTTCATTAAGTTTTGACTTATTTAACTACGAAATAGCAGCTTTTACTCTGCCCCTTGAAAATTTTGATTCTTTTTTTTTTAAATTTCAAAACACAAAAAGCGGCTTAAAGTTGAAAGCCTCCGCACTAATTAAATATTTTAAAAGTATGGAACATTTATTCTGAACAAATGTAGTTACAACAGTCGTACGTGCAAGATTTTATTCTTGATATACCCTTTATTTAGCGTCGTTTTTACCCAAAACTTGCTCCTGCGGCAATATTTGATTATTTATATTCACTTAACTCAGATATCTTTATGCGGTTATTGTTTGATATCTCCTAAGTTTGGCTTGTAGCGTCTATGATAACCGCTTTGTGTTGTGTGTATTAGCAAATATAGGTACGTAAGTACATTAGGGCGGGCCGTTATAGCACAGAAGCAGGGACCGAACTAATAGTTATTTTTTTAAAGTCACCTTGGTCAAGTCTATATATATAATACGCTAAGGGATTTTTTGTTCAGGATAAAAGATCTGCACCACAGCGCTTGGCCTGTAGATGTGCAAACTGGTTTTATTTTTTAGAACAGAGTTGCCACCTGTAGAACAATTGAATTCAAATTATTTAATAAGTAACGCCATAATAACGCGCCGTTCGTTTGATTCTCCCAACTGAGGGGTCAAATTGAAAGGCTTGGACTGCAGATATGCAATAAGCTTTAGTTTTTTTGAAACAAGTTGCACCTTTTAAAAAAATATATTCAAACTATCTAAAAAAAAAATTAAGTATTACAAAATGAGTTTCAATGGAAATTGCTTTAAAAATCATTATTTTTTAACTTAACTTTAGGAGGGTTGCCACCTGTCTAAAAAATCAAATTAAATTTGAATTAAGGAAATTAAATAGAGGAAAAAAAATCCAAAAAATATAATTATAAGAAAATTTCGTAATTTTTACACCCATGCTTTCTTCGGCATATTTGCTTAGCATTACACGCAGAATCCTCCTGAAATATACGCGCATAGTAAAAAATGTTGACCCGTCCTAACGTACATACATGCAGATCGGTATATATTTGTAGGTTAAAACAATTGATTTATAACCCTTAAGGAGGTATATAATGAGTTATTAAATATGTAAAATTTTGTGTGAATTTTATCTGACCAAGGACGTAAAAAATAGTACGCACCACGAACTTAGCCAAGTAAGCGTGGCGTGAATTTCTGTTCAATTTTTTATCTTTGATATTCAACAAACTACATACACTTGAGTCGGACGATTCTGATGCCATTTTAAAATTTTTGTCCTTATTTATTTTACTAAATATATTTAGTTCCTTTTCTCAAAGCAATGGCGCAGCAGATATACAAAAAGTGGTCCAGCTGTCAGCAATCCCACAAGTTCCTTCCATTTTCTCTGCAGATATTTCCATCTGCTTAATGAAAATAACTTCAACCGAAGGGAAATATTTTTGGTATTTACGACCGAAAGTGCTAAAACTGAATTTGGGTGGATTAATACCATTTTGAGCCAAATGGTAAAACTAGCCGTGGTAATGCCGTGAAAACTGGCACAAAGTTTAAAATAATTTCTTTAATTTCAGGGTTAAAATTCCATTGCAGGCAATATGCAAATTGAATATTTTATTTCTTATCGGGAGTCTATACTAAAGCAGGCCATATCATCTGCATAGACCAGAGCGTATATATGTATTGGAACCGTTAAGGTTGACTAGTTGGAAATCAATTAACAAGCATCAGAGAAAGCACGCCGCGCCGCCCTGGGGATGGCCCGTAATATTATGGAATACAATTTACCAGCACAGCCAGCACAAAATCTACTCCATGACTTGGAGCCTAGTTGTGCCTGCTACAGAAGGTGGCAATGTTTGTTGTTGTACATAGCTGGCTATTCATTTTGAGAAAATACATTTATTTATACTTTTGCTTTTAACAAATTAAAAGCTTGTAAAACTATACATTTCGCAAGTACATAAAAAATGTCTTCCTCTTTTCGAATGTGTTTATGCTTTCATTAGAAAAATAAACATTGAAAATGATATTCATTGAATTTATCTAAATAATGGATCAACCGTAGTATTAATGCAATTAATTAAAATTTAGTGCATACTTTGCTTATTAAAAAAAAAAAAACAAAAACAATTTTAGATTATTCTTTGCAATTTCATGCAGCACATTTACTGAGAAGCCTTTAGCTTTCCACATTGCAGCCGAACAACTTTTACTCACTGCCTACTATTTAAAGCAGTTGTTTTGCTCTAAAAATCTTTTTACACTTTTGGATATTTAATTGATTGCTTGCATTGCGTTGAAGTGAACGATTACTTGCTCGCCATTAATGGCAATTGGAGTGACAGCTGTCAGACCAAAAAAATTTTATCGTAAAATCGATGTGCGAGAAAACCAAAAAAAAAAACAAGATTAAAACGGAAAACTTCTATGCGTAAAGAAGGATACCTGCTGCGTTGTACTATAATTGGCGGTGTACTTCAACGAGATGAAATTGGCAAGAAAATGAATATTTAAGAATGAAATCAATTGGGTAAAAAAAAAATAAAATAAAATGTAATATTTATGGGACATTCCATACCAAAACGGACGGGATTGACATTTCATGTGTTTGATTTGTTTCAAAGAAGCATTTGATTTTTTTTTTTTAATTTTCAAATATGCCATGTTTTTGAAAATATCCCATCTCAAAATAAATTTAAAAAAATCACAATGGTAGCTCTTAGTATTGCGCAATATTTATGTATAGTATAATGGGGTATACTCTACAATAATTTGAGTTATGAATTTTTTTTTAAACCGAAATTGATACTTTAGAAATATAAAATTTTTTTTAATTTTTTTAAGAATTTTTTTGAGTATGCATTTTTGAAGCCCATTAAATTCTAGTATAATACAGTGCAATTTTTCGGCGATTGCAAAACTTGCGTTAGTTTTTTTTTTTAAATTTACATTGAAAACGCGTTTGCGCATTTTCTTCCATAAGGCAAATTTTGCAGTAGCTTAAAACTTGCACTTTATTATACCAAAATTTAATGGGATACAAGGATGCTTACTCAAAAAATAAAAAAATTTGTAAATTTGTAATAAACTCATTTTACTCAACTTCGGTGTAAAAAAAATTCATAATCAAATTATTGTAGAGTGCACCCCGTAACACTATACTTAAATTTTGCGCAATACTCAGAGCTACCATTGTAATTTTTTTAAACTTTTTTTGAGATGGCATATTTTCAAAAACTCTTTTTTTATAAAAAAATTTGTATGTGAAAAATTTGTCAAGAAAAAAAACTTTAAAAATGTCTCTTTTCACAGAGATTTTTGATGTGTGGATGTGTGATTTTTTTCAAATTTTTTCCTCTCGCCGTCCTCGAGATATTTGGAAAAGTATTAAATCGAATCGTTTTTGCTTTTGTGCTGTAAAGTTTTTAAAAATGGATTAATCAAGCTCAAATTTCATACTTATTTATTATTTATGTTTATGTATCAACCCTAAAAATTTGAAACAAATCAAACAGACGAAGTTTGAACACCGTCCGCTTTGGTATGGAACTCCCCATATACACATGTATGTATGTATAGAATTTCAAGAAACACCTCATTAATAATAAACTGAGTTAAAAAGCTAGGCTATATTTGCATAAAAGAGGAGATGTCTAAGCTAATTTTCAAAGCTAATTAATCATAGAAGTCAGGGAACGAGCACCCATTTGAAGTATTTCACTTATTACTCACGGATTTCTGGAACTGACTAGTTGCAATTAGTTAGTTGTTGCTTGTAACATACCTGGAAGTAAAAGAGAATAAGTCATTAATATGCTTATATAAAATTATTATAAAAATTATAAGCAAATTATGCTGTAAAAAATTTCAAATGATTGAAATGATTTTTACTATATTCTAAAAAAAATTTGTATGGAAAATATGAATTTTTAATGACGTTTTCCGATATTTGACATAAATTCCTTGTTAGTCATATACCGGAAGTACTTAAATGGAAAACTGTAAGAAGAGTTTATAATTGAAGTAATTGGGTGTTTAGTTCCCTGAGAATGCCTTATAGGAAGGAATAAAATAACTAAAAAAACATTCGAGAGGAACCAAAACACTTTTGACGAAAAAGTTTTGAAATTTTGAAAATTTGTAATTTCTTCCTATGCAGTCCAGCAGAAAATATGTAATTGCTTCTTGTATGTAAAAAGTAATACTTCTGGCCAAGTTCAGAGCTATTTCAGGACCATTTCGCAATGAGTTCAAGACCGTTCCGGTACATAGTCAGGATTATTTTGGAACCATTTCGGGTCATTTAAACCTCTGTTAAGGACCATTTTGGGATTAGTTTTCTACTATTTGCAGTGCATTTTAGGCCCAGTTCTGTATCACTGTGAGCCTAGTTTAGGGTTATTTCAGGAACATTTCGGGATCATTTTGGTAATAAAAAGGAACCATTTGTGAACTGTTCGAGATTTGTTTCGGGGCCTGAACAGGAATATTTCCGAACTACTTCACGACTACTTCAGGACCATTTCGCGCCTAGTTGTGGATTATTTGAGACTATTTCGTTACGGACTAGTTAAGGCCTATTTCAGGAGAATTACGAGAATAGTTCAGTATCATTTTGGGATTGGTATGGGACCATTTGGTACCGCTCCCAGAATTGTTCGAGAGCATTTCGGGACAAGATCCTGATTTTTTCAGAACTACTTCAAGAAAATTTTAAAACTAGTTCGGGATATTTTTATGGTGATTCGAAACAAGTCACAAAATAATACGGAAACATTTCTGAACTATTCCTAAACTGGTTATGAAAAAATCGCATTCTTGTGCAGACAAAATGAATAAAAAGAAATGAAATAAATGTTTAATTTTAAGCCTTATCTATTTACATATGTTCATTAGACTGCATGCAAAAAAAGTTGCAGTTTTTTCCGCGGGATTAAAAAATTAATTATATTCTAAGACTTCCACCAAAATATTTCAGAAAAATATTAATGATACCTCCAAACATGGAGTTTTTATGAATAAAAATAGTTTCTTAAAAGATTTTTTGATAAAAATACCCTCAGATGACAAAACAGTTTAAGCTTAAAAAATCGACATAAAAATAAAAAAAAATGTTTCAACGGAATCATGATAATGAGATTTTTGATGATGTTTTTTAACTTTTTTAAAAGATTTGACTAAGAAAAACTTGAATAACTGGGCTAAAACTATACCGATATAGAATTATGAGTTATTTACTTACCCTTTTTATTTCTTTCCAAAAAACTCATTCACGTCCCAATTTTTTCTTTATCAAATCCCAATACATCTTAATTCAACATGGAATTAGGCTCGTTTATCTTACCTTTCTCTTTCATACATAGACGAAACTTATTTGCAAATAAATAAAAAGGGTAAGAAAACACCTTTTCATTTATTTAAAGAGTACTATTTTTTTTTAAATATTATTTTTCAAGAACTATCAATTCAAAGTCTTTTCAAAATCGGGTAACCTAACTTTTTCTGCCTTTGCGTTCGCAATTTTATCTGCATTTTCCTCTTCCTCGTTAGCTAATAACGGCAAATAGTATTACTGAAATAATATTGCGGTATCCGCTGTAGATATTGATAATCAGATTTAAAGATATAAAAACAACA
>NW_023462734.1:0-3884 GCF_013731165.1 Rhagoletis pomonella
GTAACGGTAGCAGTCCCTGGCCGAATTTATTAAAATTTGTCAAACTTTAAATTATGACGGGAGTGATATGTGACGGGCATGTTTTTTCGAAAATAAAAGCATATAAATACCTAAAAGCAATTCGCACATATTCCTCTGTGATATACTGTGCGTTACTTTCGTCAGGTTTTTTACAGTGGCCAAGATATGTTTTCCTTCAAAAAATAACTATTTTGTGTATTTTGTGACGGGCGTGATATTAAAATATGCTTTGATTCAATATACAATGGGCCGTATGCATAAAAAATAAGCAATTACTTTTACTTAAAATTTCATACCTTTCACTTAAATTTGTTTGAAAAAATCGAGTAAAAGGTCTGACATTTTTAGAAACGGAATTTGCTTAGGTTTTATGCATACGGCCCAATAAAATATTTAGTACTTGCCCGAAAAACTTGAATTACACTGCTACAATGCTGACAAATGGTTCTCTGCATTGACCGTTTAAACCATGCCAAAAGACAATAGACTACGAAAATCAGCCTTGTCAATTTTGAAGAAAATTAACCTCTCATATGAGTTTGAAAATAGTACAACCTAAAGTACCTTACCTTGTTATGTTTTTAACATGACAAAAACTTGAATCTGAACACGAAATCAGAATACAAGAAAGTAGAAAAGTTTTTGAGACATTGCCAAATTTCGGGTTTTATTGATCTAAAAAAAGTGCACTAACTTAGTTGTAACTTTCTTTCGATGCAGTTAGCCAATCCTAAATTTCTACTTTCTTGTATTCTGATTTCGGATTCAGAGAAAAATTCATAATGTCGCGGTTGGCCAACTACATCCAAAGAAAACTGCAATTAAATAAGTGCACTTTTTTCAGATCTCAAAAGCGTGAAATTCGGCTAAATCTCAAAAACTGTTTTACTTTTTTGTATTCCAATTTCGAATTCGGATTCAGTGGAAAATTCTTCATAAAGCGTCTACAAAAATGTCGCGGCTGGCTTACTATATCTAAAAAAATTTTAATTAAGTGAGTGCATTTTTTCAGATTTCAAAAACCCGAAATTCGGCTATATCTAAAAAAAACTGTTGTGCTCTCTTACATTTTAATGTCGTATTCGGATTCAGAAGGAAATTTTACATTAGAATGCATACAAAAATATAGCTGGTCGGACAATTTTTTCATTTCTGTAAACTTGTGTTATTGCCGACAAAAATGCATATAAAAATGTCTCTGGTCGGACAATTTTTTCATTTCTGTAATCTTGTGTTATTGCCGACAAAAATGAATGGCGGACCCCAGTTCGTTCTGATGAAAAAACTGTAGTCCTTTTGCCACGCCCAGCACAAATTATATATCGTTTGAAAGCTTGGAAAATAAGCTATTCACATAAGCCATTCGCGAAAAAAATGGTACATTGTTTAAAAAATGCAATAAATTTGTTTTATTGCAAATTTTTTGCAAAAAAAATTTCAAAAAATTTCAATTTCCACCACGGAAAGCACGGTAAACGTTCTAATAGATCAGCAATTTTTGATTCCTTCTCATAAGTGTGACATGAGATAAGAATTTTAAGAAAACTTGTGCTAAGAAAAAGGCTTGAAATTTCATATTTAAATTCGTATAACTCGACAAAAAACCATAGCAACAACGTGGTGGAGATTGAATAAACTGCTGCAATAAAGTGTTTTTCCTCGCACACTTGAATTTTGCCCCAGACCAAAATTCTTTGGGACTACAAAACTGAATAACCAAAAAATATGTATATAAAAGTGTTAATTAAAAATTTGTTGGAAACTTTTTGAATATCGCTAAGTTTTTGTCAATTTTGTAGTGTTTGCATCATTGTTTTATGTATATGAATTTTATTGTAGAATGACATTTTTAATATTGAGAAAAAAAACCAAATTACTAATAGTTCTGTAACTGTATATATATTATTTTTACCTACCTTCACAATAGCCTCCGTCATCTTTTGATTGCCACCATATAACCGATTAATGAAATGTAAGTCCTTGAAATACCACAATGTACTGATATTAGTATTTTCCAATGCCATACGATTACACTCTCTTTTATATACAGTGCGTAAATTGTCCCACTTGCGAGTAACTGCATCTTTAGCCAATGACAAATTAAAACGTCGTTTGAATTCCATTACAATCCACTCAAGAAAGTGCTGACGTTTGGCCCGATCACGAAATTGTGGATGACGGTGGTCCCACAAGAAAGTATTGCGCCTATATGAATCGATAAGGAATTGTATCATTTTACGATCCTTTATATGCATTGCTAGACCGGAGTCCTAAATAAAAAAAAATATATATATTGTTTTATTAAATTAACATTAATGTAATATTTATGGCAATGTCTACAAATACACGCGCCACGGTAAAATTAAGTGGATTATGTGTTGACGGAGAAGTGGGGCAGAACTTCTTTATGCGTAGGCGGCCTTCGGCCGCGCTTAGGGATATAACCCTTATTACTCAGAATTCTCCTTTCTGTGGTGCCGGAGAAGTGGGACAGAACTTCTTCTACGTAGGTGTCCTTCGGCCGCGCTTAGGGATTATAATCCTTACTACTCAGAATTCTTTCTGTGTTGCCGGAGGAGTGGGACAGAAATTCTTTCTGCGTAGGCGGTCTTCGGCCGCGCTAGGGATTATAACCCTTAATACTCACCATTCTCCTTTCTGTGGTGCCGGAGAAGTGGGACAGAACTTATTTCTGCGTAGGCGGCCTTCGGCCGCGCTTAGGGATTATAACCCTTACTACTCAGAATTCTCCTTTCTGTGTTGCTGGAGAAGTTGGACAGAACTTCTTTCGGCGTAATTTTTACCGTGGATCTACGGTAATTTTTAACGTGCATCCACGATAAAAGTTACCGTGGCGCGTGTAAGTAGACACTCCCTATATATATATACCGCTCCGTTATTTCCTCCCAATAAAGATTGTTCAACTAAATCATCATAATTATTTTCATCTTCCTCATCTCTTGGATAAATAGGATCTTCCTCATCATCATTGTTGGTATAATCGTCATAATTTCCGTAATCATTGGTATAGTTGTCTCCGCCTCCTTCCATTACAACCTCAGGCTCAGTACGTTCTTGCTTTACTGGATAAATGGAATTATCCGCTATGCCTCTTTCACTAGGAAACCCAGGAGTTATTGAATTATCTGCTTGTGGTAGTTCATGTTGCTCCTGGAAGAAATTTAATTGTTATAAAGGTAAGCTATAGCTAGAGATAATATGTATTTACTTCATCAACTTCTTCCTTGATCATAACTGTTTGTGGTACCAAAAGTGAGGGGTCCGTATCGGTAAGATCTTCAGTACCTTCACCACTTCGGCCGCTATTTGTTTCACCATAAGAATCATCATATCCGAGTCTAAAAAGAGTGTATTTATTGCTGATAAAACAGTTTTGCTACGTTATGCTGATATTAATATGTGCGCGTTCGTAATATCGATTTAACTCTCAAGTTGGTTAATTCCATTTGATATGTATATATATTTACTCACAATTATATAAACCTATATAGTAAATATATACGTATATATATACAAACATATATTTTGCGCAACTCTGGCTTGGAAAGGCAATCACTTTTAATAACACACAAACACGTACTAGGTACTAACTTACCCTAGCATACCACCAAAGAAACCTTTTTGATCCATTGCTTGAGTTCCATGGTCGGTTTGCATGTGTCCTATAAATGCATCGAAATAGAGAAATTTGGCCGGGCAAAACATACAACCCAAAGCAAAGAATTGCTGATCCTCTGTGGCTGTGATAATGCCGCACTCTTTCGTACACAAACGGAAGATGTCTTCATCGCTTGTTGGTTGATATGGTAAAACACTCATCTCGAACTACCAAAATTTAGGAG
>NW_023462734.1:4284-17384 GCF_013731165.1 Rhagoletis pomonella
TGAACGCTTAACGACGACCACTGATACAGTGGAGGTAGCAGAGAATCGGACGAATGCTAATGAAAACGCATTCATGACTATTGATACAGTAGAGGCTACAAACAACAGTACAAGCTTAAATGAGGATATAACTCTTTACCCTGCAAATTTTTCTGGCGTTTATTTGGTCTTAGTCGACTCATCTAAATGCAATGATATGTACAATGAAAAATTCACCAATGGTTTAACCCTTTTTAATAGTATAAAACATCTGAGAATAAAAGATCTTGATTTGATTTATGCAATTGGTAAAAGTCTTTATAAAGTCACTTTTAAAAATGCTGCTGCGACAAACAACTTTATCTTAAATGGAAAAATTAAGGACAAGGGTCTAAGAGCCTTTGTTCCGAAAACAGCGGCTGAAACTTATGGAGTAGTGAGGGGTATTCCAACATGGTGTGAGGACGGTGAGATTAAGGCTTATGCCATATCCAGCGTACCCATATCTATGGTTAGACGCTTCATGCGTAGAAACCCATGTACATTCCTACAACCACCATCAAAATTGGGTTTTCTGGCAAAGAGATTCCAAAATATATAATTTTTAACCATACTAAACTAAATGTTGATTTTTACATACCACCCCTCAGACAGTGTATGAACTGTGGGAGGTTAGGACATACCCGCTTCTCATGTAAATCCAAAAAACGGTGCATCATATGTGGTTTAGTGACCTGTGACAGCAACTCTTGCAACAAAAAGTGCATTCTATGCGGCAGTGTGAACATGAATCCTCAGATAAAGTAAATTGCATGGTAAGGGAAAAAGAACGTAATATAAATTATATTAGAACGGTGAAAAACATATTGCGGCGGGAAAAAATACAAAAATATTTTACTTAAAGTCAAAATCGTTTCGACCTTCTTCCGGTAGACGATTCCGAATTCCCAAAACTCACTGAAAATAATGGTGATGAGGTTCAAAACCGTGATTTAGTGACCAATAAAAAACTCACTCGAGTCAAATACAGCTAAAAAGCTGATTACACAGAAAAATGATAAACCAACCAAATTAACGCAAGGAAATAGTAGAGAAAACAGAACCAAAGTTGCAAGAGAAGCCGTTTTTAACAGGCCAGAATATTTCAAAAATAAAGTAACCGAAATGGAAAAGCTTCTTACTGATCGTTTCAGCATCTTACAAACTGCTTGTGTAAATAACCAACTAGGCGAAGTTACTAACAAAATTCAATCGCTAAAAGAAAAATTTTACCAAGATGATTCAAGAAGAGGTAGAAATAGTGACAAATAGTATTAATAACTCCTTTGACAGATGACCATGAAAATTTTACAATACAACTGCCAATCCCTCAAAGCTAATATAAACGCAATTGAATATTATTTGAACAAACATGATTTCGACGTAGCGTATCTTAGTGAAATATTCAGTTGTAACGAACCTCACCACAGAAACATCATAAATTATAATGTTATAGAAAAAAATAGAGACGACGGATATGGCGGGGTAGCCATTGTTCTTAGAAAACACATAAAATATCAAAAAGTCAACTTTTTATCCATTTTTGACATACTATCTTCAGTAGTTACTAAAATAGCGCAGTTTTTGTATTTCTGGAAATTACCGTTATATGGGAGGTAGGCGTGGTTATTGTCCGATTTTGTCGATTTTCAACACCATCCGTCCTACATCCGAAGGAAGTGCACGTACAAAATTTCGCTAAGATATCTCAATTTTTACTCGAGTTATCGTGTGCACAGACGGACGGACAGACAGTCACCGCTTAATCGATTTCTATTTTCATCCTGATCATTTACGTATACATTTGTCTATATCTATCTCGATTCGTTTTGCCTGTTACAAACAACCGTTATGTGAAGTTATAATACCCTTGTGCACAAGTGCGCTCGGGTATAAAAACAGAATACAAATATAGATATTATCTACATAATATCCTACGTAATAACGTCTACTCATACACACAAAAATTAAACAAACATATTCAATGGAATTATAAATTAGCATTCGCTTTTAATAATACCATGTTTTCGAAAGAAAAGTCGGTTAAGGAATGGCGCCTGGGTGTATTTATAATTCCCGCAAAAGAAAAAAGCCTTTCGACAGGGCCCGATGATGTTAATGGAGTATTGAATAGTATGGCAGCTTCTTTTAATAATTCATAATCTTTCCAAACTTCTACTGCCGTCTTTGAAACGCTTATATAACTGCAAAGTTGACTTTTTTTTAGGAGAAACTTGCTCAATACTCGAATCATCTTCATCATCTGAAATACAAAAACACTTTTGTATTAAACACAACTACATATGGGCGTTTCCATACAGCCGTACGCGACATTCGTACGCTTATAGAGTAACGTAAATCTATCAAAAATAGAAGTTACAGAAAAAAAAAGATTACGGTTATGTTGCAACCAAAGGGTACTACGTTTGAGAAAAAAATAAGCAGCCTCGAAACTTTGGTGTGGAAAATATCCGTTCAAAACCAGGTGATAACGTACGCGACAAAAAAAGAAGTGGTTTTAAGGCACATATACATATATGCGAAAGTCTGCAAATCATGAGAGTTTTTCTTTTCTTTAAACATTCCTAAACTAAGCTAAATAATGTACCTTTACAATTCTTCCATTTTTTGATAGAAATTATCTCTGGTTAGTTTTTATTAAAAAAAAATATAATAACGTACGGGACAGATTTTCCCCCATACAATATTTTTACTAGTAACACATACTAAATTAAATTTTTTTCAGTTCTTCTCTCCACTGTTTCGCGTTTTCAAAACCTTTTTCCGCCATCTGAATACGAAATTTAAAGTTATAAAGCCGTTTGAATTCATTTGCTTGCATTTTCGGTTTACATTTTCATGGAAACACGCGTATATGCGAAAGTCTGCGAATCATGGGAGTTTTTCTTTTCTTCAACAATTCCTAAACTATGCTAAATAATGTACCTTTACAATCCTTTCATTTTTTAAGAGAAATTATCTCTGGCTAGTTTTATATTAAAAAACGCGACAATTTTTCTCGTAAGTAATAAAATGTATTTATTGAGAACTCTTCTCGCCACCGTTTCATTGTTTTACAACTATTCTAAATAATTTAAATGGAAAATTTGCAATTAACATTGGTTTTGATGTATTTGATTGAAATTTTCGTACTTACAATAACGTATGCGACAAACTTTAAAGGGTAATAAAATATATTTTTGATTCGGTTGGAAAGAAAATTTTACTGTATATCTTTAACTGGAAGAATTCTCGCTTAAGAATTGTAATCTGCATTACCTGCGACTGCCAATATACAAATGACATAGACAAACAATGTTTTTGCATAACGTACGCGACATTAGAATACTATCAGAAGCAAATCAAAAAATTACCGTTATTCGAGCTCTAACTTCTCCTTTTTCCCATTTTTATAGTTAGTTGTTATTGCAAATTTGATTTTAAGATGTAATTTTAATGTTTCAAATCTCTTAATTTAGTTAATAGGAAAGAGAAAATAGTTCATTTCATTAGAGAAAACTGAGTCGAAAGGACATTCAGTTTTACTCTTCCATTTTTGAGTTTTAAAATTCCAATAAGCAGAAATACTTCTATAATATAAAAATTCGAGTATTTTTCTCTTATTAATTCGTCTTAAAAACCCTTTTCAGTTGTTTTTATTTTTTCAGTCCTGGTTGACATTTTCATGGAAACACCCATATACGTATATTTTTATCCACTGCTTTATATAAACGAGCAAAGAAGAATATTTGTTGCCCCTTATCGAGAAACTTGGGTCCGGTTTAGTTAATGTACAACGATTTTCGGTTGTTGTGTCCAAATGCATAACCCGAATCCAAAAAGTTTAACATACACGTGTAATCAAAGGATTCACATTTTATTTAAGATAAATGTTTCTAATTTCCTACCACTAACTTATTAATAAACTCGGTTTGCACTATGCACTTTTTTGTAAATTTTGACGTGGGTTCTGCGCAAAAATACTGTGGACGACGTAGCCGGAGTGATATGCACAAGAAATGTTGTATACCTTTGGCACGTGGAAGCCCCTCTTCCCCGCAACACAGAAAGGAGAATTCTACTTAGTAAGGGTTATAATCCCTAAGCGCGGCCGAAGGCAGAAGCAAGCGCAACAGGTGGTGGTCCTAACAAAGTGCATGTTTTCTATGGCTTGGAAGAAGCTGTTATTGCATTAACTGGATTGAGAACCAGAGCTTCAGGTATAGGAGGAGTTCTGGCTTGTGGTTCAACAATTCAACCAGAAGCTGACATAGATGCGCCCATGGTTACTATGCCCGACAGCTCCGCGTACCTTTGTGAATCCATTGCAATAGCGCCCGCTTACTCTGCTGCTATAATTGCAAATACATCAGAATCCATAATTTTCCTCGAAATATGTAAAATTAACCAATTTTACAATAAACAAGCACATGATGAGTGTTTTTTAATTCCTTTCCACTTTGTTTTCCTACATTCAGCTATCTTCGAAAAACAACTCATAGCTGGCAATGCTGCACATGATTCCGCAAGGGTTGCAGCATATGGATTTTTCGTAGCGTAGCTACGAATTACGAATTACGAAAATTCGGGTTCTAGAATAAGGGGGACAGAAATCGAGAAAATTCTTTTATGATGACTTCTACAATCATGCACAGTACATATATTTTACCTAATTTTATTTTTATAAAATTTTGTTATTTAAAACCACGAAAATAACATAGGAAAACGAAACTACGATCGAAAAGTAGAATAGGTATAATCGTAAATGTCGAATATTGATCGAAACGAAACGGAACGCAGAATACCAAAGTTGCCAAAGGAGAAATTTTCGATTCTAGTCGAAATGCAGAATACGGCTGATTAAAGCCCAAAAGACAATAGCGCAGTGGCAGTGACAGTTTTTAAAATGAGCTGTTACTGCTAATATTGGCTGTCAAACACTATACGGCGTTGTCAGTGATTGCTCTTTTTGACATTACCTTTTGTTTGTTTACATTTTTGTTGTTGGCTTTTAGGCTTCAGTGACATCAACAGATGTTGGCTGCGTTTCATTAATGTCAAATTCAACAAGCGAAGTTTGCTGCGAAGAAGGCAGTGGCAGTGAATTTAGAATTTGGGCTAAACTGGGCAGTACTGCTAGCTTCTACCGCTGTATTGTGAGTCGCTTCAGCTGATTTCGAAAAACTGCCGCAGCCACTGCAACTGCGTTATTGTATTTTGGACTTAAAAGCTTAAACAGACGGCAGCGTTGATCCAGATAAACTCGCACTTAATCCGGATCAACTGCCGTCAGTTTATGCTCTTATGCATTTTAAATTAGTTTTCATTCTATAATTCTTCGATTACGGATTGCAACCGAACTTCAGTTGGGTGGCCAGTGGCTGAAATGGTATTACAGATGGCAACTGGCAACTGAAAGCTGACAACTGAGTTGCTATATTGGCAACTGCATTTTTTTGGTTGCCGCAGAAATTTTGATTGAGATAATTTATTTCTTTTTTCAACTGGTTCTTCAGCTTTTTTACACTCAGGTTTTAGTTGCTGGTTTTTCAAAATTTGACCATCAACTTTATAGAGCTTAACTATAGTTGCCATTGTTGGGCCTGAGCACACTAGCCTGCTCAGTCGGACTGAGCAGTCCACGACTCAAACGCACACTGGACTGGGCAGTCGGCCGAAAACAGGTTTCCGTTTTGTATACATGAACTACGCATGATTGTGTTAGTGCATGTGGCACATGAAAACAAAACGAAAAAGAAAGCATGTTGTCTATGTGTGCGTGTCAGTCCACCGTCAATCCGCGATTTTCGCGGACTGAAATGAGCGAGGTAAACTCGAACTCTCTTCCCCCTCTTATCCACACAAAACCGGTTTAAGGCGGACTGAGCAGTCCAGTGTGCAGAGGCCCCATAATATACATTTTCATTTCAGTAGTTCTAACCATCCGCAACGGTTGCATTGCCATCTATGATCGATCCTTTAATTATCTATCTTTTGATGTGTCGTTTAGTAATAACGAAGAAATTGGTCAAAATATAAAGCTCACGCTCGCATTGAACTGGATAGCAGGCTTTACCGACGACCTAGAGACCATGATTCAACAACTACAGGTTGTAGCAATCGTACAAAAACAACATTTACCGTTGGTATGAACTCCTTGTGTCATCACCATCTTTTTTATCTATTCATATTCGTGTGTATATGTATACCCTGCATACCAGGATTTCATAGAATTCTGAAAGGTTTCACAATTTTTTTAAGAATTTTCTTTAAGAAATCGTACAGAAATTTCTTTACTAGTTCTTGTCAACCGCCTCATATGTTTTTCTTTACAGATTTCTAAAAGAATCGTAACAAATTTCCGACACTCTTAAAGATTTCGGGAGCATTTGTTTGCAGGGTATATATATACGTATATGTGTATGTGTACGCGGATATGTAAATATAGCAAAACAGACGATAATTTGACACAAGCGTGCTCATAAGAAGAAGCATAGCATCTATCGCTATCACCTGTAATTGATGCGCCTTGCCTAGAGACTTGAAATTTCACAGTTGGCTCAGAACCCGATGAAAATGCAATACAAAAGATGAGTTAATAGGCGGCGCACGAGTCGATATATTTGGTAAACCAGTATTTATGCATGATTGCATCATGGGATTTATGGTCCGATTACATTCATATTAGAAAGCTTGCTTTAAAAATATTTGTTTTTACTTCTAACATATTATTATGTACTTGGATGTGAATTTTCTAAATTTTTTATGTGATTAATGGCTCTATTCTGTATCAGTGACAAATCCTTGTCAATGTTTTTTACGGAAACATATATGAAAAAGTTTAAATTTGGCATAAAAAAAAATGTTTGTCAGCGATACAGAATTGGGCTATAAATCCGGCAAAAGTTGCCATCTTACAAATCGTTAGTACAGTGTGGAAACGGCGTATCCATGCACAATGGGCGTAACTCACATGGTCGCTGTAATACAAAAAGCCGTAACTAAAAATTCAAAAATTACTATTTGATTGATTGGTACATTTTGTCAAATTATAAGTTGTTGTTTGTTAAATTATAAGCAACCACATCATTTTATGCGATAAAACATTTTAGTTGTGGCTTTTTTGCATCTCTGTGAATGAAGAATTGAAGCGGTAATAGCCCTTTTAGTTTTCTTTTACTATAATATGTAACATCACGTAGGTGTAATGAACTTATCAGTAAAAGACCGCATTTACTGTTTATCGATCCTTCCTTTTCATATTACAAATAAAAAATGTGTACATATATGGCCTTATTCATAAAAAAAGTAGCTTTAAAATAAGTTTATAAACTGAAAAATTTATGAAAACGTCATTTTATAAAGCTCTTTAAATCTACTTTATTTTTTTTAGGAATAAAGCCAATAGGCTTTGAAGGCATCGATTCTAAGTTATTTTTTTTTTGCGCGCACACAAATAAGCTTGACCCAACTGTTGTGTTTGTTTAACAAAATTCCTTTTTTGTTTTCCAAACATGCAAAGCAGTTTGCCCGCAATAAGCAATTACTTAGTGTAATACCGTAACAAATAATATAAATATGTACACCATACATACATACGAAATACCATACGCCAAATAGTAGTAAATAATTTGTGGTGGAGTTCAAGTACAATGGCGCACAATGTCACTTATTAGCCGGATAGCTTCATGTGTGAGTAGAAGCAAGCACTCACTTGACTTACTTATAACAACGAATAAACAAGGTGCAAAATATTTACAATATACTTTCTGAAAGTAAGCTATTAATTGATTTATTGCTTCCCAATCAGGGGCCCACTATATTACACCTAGCTATACTTTCGTATTTTGGTTTTTGTTTTCAGGAAGATTCAGACAGAAAATGACATGCAAACTAAACACTAACAGCGTACACTCAGCTGCCATAACGGAAGTGCATCAGGTGCCAATGAGTGTCATACATAGACCGATTCCTCCAGTATTGGATGAAGGAAAGGTTCAATCACTTATGAATACCATAAAGGTTAGTATAAGGCTTATCGTTATACAGCTGTTGAATATGTATATCAATGGTGTAAATAGTGATGACGTAAATTGACCGACTTCTTTGTAAAATATCTACATACGTACATTTTTAACGAGTTTTATTTGTTAATAACAGAATGAGTCAAGCGAAGACGATGTACCCCCGATAGATGTACTATGGATTAAGGGTTCTGAAGGTGGTGATTATTTTTATAGCTTTGGTGGCTGCCATCGGTACGAGGCATATAAGCGGCTGAAGCGTGATACTATTAAGGCTAAATTAGTGCACTCTACGCTGAAAGATTTATATCATTATATGGGTTCAAGTACTCCCAAAGATCTTAAATAAATAATCAAGAATAGTTATTTGTAAAAGGCTTAGTAAAACGTATGTATTTACATACATATTTATATATGTATGTAGGTTGGATTGTATACAAATATTTAATAAACCAAAAAAATCCTTATCTGTCGAGTTAATTCTATCACATACGCCAAACATTTTATGGCCAAAGTGATAAGATTAATAATATGATGAACAAAAGAAAAGCTTAAGAACTATTAAACATATATACAGTATCGGTCATATCTATAGCACGCCATTTCAAAGTGATATTGTGTGCCATTTATGTTTATTTACTTATTTTTAAGAATTTTCGATTCAAATACAGTTCATTCTCAGACAAACCCCATATAAACCCAAGTGTAACAATTTGTAGAAAACTACAAAAAGGTGCAACAAATTTTCACCTAAATTTCAGACTTTTTTCTCGGAAGTGTTACAATTTTTTTGAGTACACGGTTTTTTAGCCCCTTCAATTTTAGTCTGATAATGACCAAGTTTCAAGTGGCTAAAAGTTACCGTTGATTTTTTAGAATTTTTTTCGCCAAAGGTGTTGCGGATTTCTTCCATATACAAATAAATTGAGTTTGTTCATCATATGGAAGCCAATGCGACAAAAAAAAAATCTAAAAATTAAACGGTAACTTTTAGCCACTTGAAACTTGCTCAGACTAAAATTGAAGGGCTAAAAACTGTGTACTCAAAAAAAATCTAACACTTCTGAGATAAAAGTATGAAGTTTATGTGAAAATTTGTTGCGGTTTTTTGTAACTTTCTACAAATTATTAAGCTTGGGTTTGTACCGGGTTTGTCTGAGAATAAACTATATTTTAATTGAAAATTCTTAAATAAACATAAGTGACACACAATAGCACTTTGAAATGGCGTGCTATAGATATGACCGATACTGTAGCTATTCAAATTTTCATATTTTTGTATTTTTATACCCGAGCGCACTTGTGCACAAGGGTATTATAACTTCTTTCAGCCGTAGGACGGGATGGTATTGAAAATGGGCAAATATATGGACAACAACCACGCCTACCTCCCATATAACGGTAATTTTCAGAAATACGAAAACTGCCATATTTTAGTAACTACTGAAGCCTATTCAATAAAAATTGATATTTACAATAATTTTTAGGCGAAAAATAAGAATATTAAAAAATTTTGGAAAATGGGCGTAGCCACGCCCACTTATGGTTACATGTGTATATCTTGGTAACCGCTGCACCAATTTCTTCCAAACTTGGTACAGTTGTTAGCCTTGGTTGGCATACCAAATGGCTGAAAATTTTTAAAATCGGACAATAAACGCCACATTAGAGAAATACGAAATCTTCGATATATCAGTATACTGATATATAAATATTAAAGCTAATTTATTCAAAATTGATGCTTGCAAAAATTCTATACCAAGAAATACTTGTATGATAAAATTTTGGAAAATAGGCGTTTACATATATGTATCTCGATAACCGTCCTACCAATTTGTACCAAACTTGTAATGGTTACTTTTCTTGCCACGTAAAAGCAAAACGTTTAAAATAATTGATATCGGACTAAAATTACGGCCCCTTTTCATATAACTAAATTTCAGAAATGCTTGAAACTTCAATATTTCGAAATTTACGGACGCTAATTTACTCAAAATTGATACATCCCGGCTTACCATGTATCAGTCGCTTTCGGAAAGGTGAAACATATATTTAATACTTGTGCCGGGTATTTAATATTCGGCTCCGCCCGAACTTAGACTTCCTTACTTGTTATCTTTAAAAATAAATGTAAGTATGCATGTGTTCCGAACTATTTTATTATTAAAATTCAATATCATCGCAAAATATTCAGCTGTGCCCCCAATTCACCAAATAAACGGAGCTTTTTCACGCAATACGCGCAAGCCATACTTTTCCCATTCTCCACCAAATATCCATAACTCTGGTGCGCTTTCCAAGCATGACATTATTGCTGCACCTTTCCAAGCTATCATACCTGCATCCATTTCCTTGCTAAAAGCATTCACTTCAAATGATGAAGATGCTGTCGATATGGCCGCTAATTGCAGCATAACACGTTGTTCTAGCCATTTAGCAAATCCAGCAAATTTAGTGCTGCCACCAACAAGTAGTATACAGCTGTACATTTTACGCTTAATCTCTTCTGTTGAACAACGTTCAATGCTGCGTACTATAGCATGATCTAGAGGCAAAATTTGACCATTAAACATATATAAAAGCTCATCCTTATCACCAGTTTTCACATTAACATCACGTTCCACAACATCGTCTACAACCAAATCGTCCTCAGCAACTTCACCCGTCGATGGTAGTGCTCCTTCCAACAATTGGTCACGCCCACCATTTCGACGTCCTGTTTCGCGTATATACTCGGCATCAAAGCAGTCTTCTGGATCTGGTTGTTGACTACTTCGTAGTTGAACGTTTGCCTGCTTCGTTTTGGTTGTTATATTTAATAATTCTGTATGAAAAAGGGATAGAGGCGCAACCACACATTCGTCGCCTATTTGCAAAGTATAACGCATTTTTT
This sequence comes from Rhagoletis pomonella, assembly GCF_013731165.1. Taxonomy (NCBI): domain Eukaryota; kingdom Metazoa; phylum Arthropoda; class Insecta; order Diptera; family Tephritidae; genus Rhagoletis; species Rhagoletis pomonella. The sequence goes on from NW_023462734.1 coordinate 15,220, forward strand.
TTATTTGCTTTCTTTACCTACAATTCATACAAAGACAACCAATAAATTATATACATGCATATATGATGTACATTTGCTAATAATTGTACCTCAAAGTTTCTCTCCTGGGCTCCACACACATCCAAGGTAAGATGGCAGAAACGTTCCTTTAAATCCATTAATAGCGCGGCATCTGAATAGTCTGTTTCTACATTACAATCTTTGTAAGGAAAACCACATTTACGAAGCAGATTTAAAAAAACTTGCGTAACATCACCTCCCCCATAAGAAAGACGCACTCGTGTTTCAGGATGACTAATACCATCCTCCACACAAGATATCGAGCACTTTTGATCTCCAATATCAACAACACACGCATAGCTGAGCCCCGCGCCAAAAGTGGCTGCCACATGATCTTGTAATAAAAAACACGAGCGAAAACGTAAACGTTGTAATAGCAATGTGGTTAATTCACGTAGATGACTACGGTTGTAGACGTCTGGTATAACCAATACAGCACTGTAGTGTGGCAAAGTACCCGCGCTAATATTCAAATGCTTTCGTAAAGCATATAACCAAATTGTTTCCATATGAGATATCACCGCTGCGGTAGAGCCACCCACATATTTATGTAGATTAAATTCCCCTCGCCGCAGTGGAAAATGAATATTGTATTCCATGGACTCCTCTTCTCGTAAAGACAAAATGTCTTTATCGAAAAGTAATTCATCTTTTTTGCGAGTGTCTCTCATTTCATGCTTTATGGCTTCAGAGTCCTCGTCATCTGAGAGCGGCAGATCCTCCGGAACACTTCGCCTGTTAAAAGTTGCTATTTGTTGTGGTGGTGTAGCAACGCGCAAACGTTTAGCACTTCGTTCATGTGGCTCACGAAGTGGTGCATATGATTGTATAGAATGGGAGACTTGCAGTCTCTGTTCCTCGAACTCAGCAATTGTTTCGGCTGAGCTCTGTACGTTCGGCAGAAGCGCATCCTTATGATTTTGCGAGTTTTTATTTCCACGCCGCAGATGTGCCACTGCATGCAAAATCGTAATGGGATTAAGATCGGAAGCTCTTCCAATCCTTAAATACAAAGATCCTGGGTGTATTATAATTATACGTTGGGCTTGCATTTACTCGCTTTAAAACATCAAAATACTATCCCAAAGCTCGGTTTTTATTAACAAGGCATAATGCTAAAAAAACTCGATGAAATAATAGTAAACAACACCTGGATAGTGTTGGAACGATACGAGTACCGAGTACAGAATTTCGATACTTTTCATGAGTACTGAGTAGTATCGAGAACTCGATACTTTTTTACAAGTACTGAGTAACCGCCCTATTCCCACACCACTGACAAAACTCAGCGGCTGACTATTGCCTTTACTACTGCGCCTAATACTATGCCGCAAATTTATTTTAAGCTGTCGTATGACAATTGTCAGTTTTATTGTTATGACCTACTGAGTAACCGCCCTATTCCCACAACACTGACAAAATTCATCATATGACTATTGTCACAATTACTGCGCCTAAAAAACAATAAGGGTACTCATTTAAAAGCGCAAAACTCTCGCAAACTGGGCAAACTGTGGAATTTTAAACCCTCGCAAATGAAATGTCAAAATTTGTATGGAAAGCCATTTCCGACATTAGTGACAAGTTTCGGATCGATATCGCACTTGTTGACTTACAAATATTTGATATCAAACGTCGACAAAACCGATACCGATTCGAAAATTGTCGTTAACTGGTTGCAGAATCTGTCCCAGGCCTACAAAAATGATATCGTCCGATTCAGCTGGAACAAAAATGCTTCAAACAAGTAAGGGTTTCTCTGTATTATGGCATCGAACCAACATATATACATCTTTCATTTGAATCAGTAAAAAAGCTCTATTGGCTCTTACATTCGGGTTTTGTTAGGCGTTTTTTCCATATTTTTTGCCTATGTGCGCTTTTATCCGAAGCCTAAATGTTTCGGTACCGAGTATCGAGAGTATTGGATACTTAAAAGTATTGACTCAGCACATCACTACTGCTGTCATCTCGACTGTGACGTTAGCAAAACAGCTGATTCTGTCAAATTTAATGAGAGCCGATTAGCGGTGTTGCCATCGGCGCCACCATCTCTATTGTGGCGAATACTGCGGCAACACAAAGCGAACAACGAGAAATAGGCA
>NW_023462735.1:0-2469 GCF_013731165.1 Rhagoletis pomonella
TTTAAGTTAAAACAAAGGTTTCGGTTTAAAATATGCACTTTTTTTTTTGTAAATTTGGAGGTCAATTTTGCCCAAATATACTGTGGATGGCGTAACCAGAGTTGGACTGATGAGGTTTTTTTCACTAGCGCGGCCGAAGGCTACCAAAATGGAAAAGAGTACCCACTGCTGATGGCCTAACACGAGTTTAATTTTTCTTTGCGAAAATGCTAATTTTACCCCATTTTGAAATGGGCCCCGAGTGTCTGTAGAAGGGGCAGGGAGGCGAAGGGTGAATTATCTTAAAGTTTATACCGTTCTCTTTCTAGTTAGTTTTTGGTGACATGCACCTTACGTTTCCGCTCCCCACCAAAAAATCATTTTACAAATAACCGAACATTTCCAACGCACAACATTAAACCCTCTGATGTATTGTTTCATTGATATCAATGTGGCAAGGTAGCTCATAATTTTGTACAATTTATGAAACTTCAAAAACTTATTTTTTGTCAAAAATTTTGAAATGAAACTACCTTCTTTTTGTATCATGATTAGAACGAACAGGGGTAGAGGTAGGGATCTAGATAGAAGAAAGACAAAAAATATAATCTTAAGCAAAAGCAGATGTATGTATGTACTGGGTGGCGCCGAATGAGCTATATGGTTTGAATTATTTATAACAGTTTTTGTTTTTTTTTACTCTAAGCCAACGGGATCCACGCCTGGAAATGACCTGCCAGCAGCGTTGCCGAATGCTTTTGCTGAAAAATCGTCATTCGCCTTGAAAGAATCGTAATTTCGGCCAAAAAAACTCAAATTTTTGGTTATAATACTGGGTGGCGCCGAATGAGCTACATATATGGTTTGAACTCTTTTTAACAGTTTTCTTTGGGGATATTTGAAAGAAAGAGTGTACGTTAACAAACCAAGAACCATTCTCTAACTCAAAACCAACATTCGAAATGAAATCATGCCCATTACACCCGAAATTCTGCGAAAAGTTATGGAAAAGATGCTGAAAAGAGCAGGTATGTGCGAAGCAGAAAATGGACATCACTTGCAGGATATCATTTTTCAAAGCTAATTGCAAAAAATTCCCCAATAATATACTGTGTTTAAAAAAAAAAAAATTATAATAATCGCATAAATAAAAAAGTTACAAACCATTTAAACCATATAGCTCATTCAGCGCCACCCTGTATGTACATATGTATTTTGTTATGAGACAAAATATATATGTAACGTAAGTTCCACTTCTCCAGTGCGGCCCAGGCGCTCTTACTTTTTTTAGAAAAACCCGTATTGTTATCCATCTCATTCAAATAGATGCTTCTTCTTCTTCTTATTTGGCGCTGTAACCACCTATAAGCGTCGTCGTTTCTCTTCTGTGCCAACTGACGCCGATTGGAAATGCCAAGTCCTTCTCCAATTGGTATTTTCATCGCAGTAGGGGCTTCTCTCTTCCTCTGCTGCCACCAGCAGGTTCCGAGTGGACTACTTTCAGAACGAGCCAGCGGAGCCGCTGTATCTTAATACGCTGCACTGTCATGTAAAACTTGCATGTCGTTGTAAAACTTATATAGCACATCGTTTCTTCGCGTGCAGTACTCGCCATCGCCAACGCGTAAAGGCCCCTAAATTTTCCGCAAAATATTTTTCTCGAATACTCCAAGCACGGGCATGATGAGTGACTTATAGAGTATGATTTTTGTACGACGAAAAAGGACTTTACTTCCAAATTGTCTACTCAGTCCAAAGTAGCCATTTTTTGGCAAGTGATTCTGCGCTGGATTTTCATACTGACATTATTATCGATGTTAATGCTGGTTCCCAAGTAAATTAAATTCTCTATTTTTGCGAAATTTTAACTGTCAATATTCCGAAAAAAGTGATTTTTGGTAACTTTTTCAATTTTTTAAAAAGTACCCCCTATATGGACCACTAAATGGAAAAAATTCTGGTGCATCCTTATTTACATAAATTGTATCTTAGACTGTTTCAAATAAAGCAAATGTTTTTTCTTTCGGTCATATGAAAATTTCTTGATCGGTCACAAAGAAAGTAATTTTCGGTTAGCGCTCGCAAAATTAAGAATTTTTAACGAAAAACAAAAACAATTAAATTAAGAAAAAAAAACAACCTCAAGTTCAATATAGTAAACGCAAGTTAGAAGTAGCTAGGCGTGTTCGATGACCTGTTTATAATGGAAAAAAATTAACGAAGCCTTCAACAAACAAAAAAAAAATTGCCAAAAATCAACGGTAAGCCCTAGCTACTTCAAACTTACACTTTTTATACTAAAATTGTTATATTTAATTGTTTATTAAAAAAAATATACGGGAAAACATTCTCAAAAAAAATGAAGATAGAGGGCTGAAATTTTGCCACAGTAATTTTTTGTAAATTAAAATAAATTCGTTTTATTTGACACAAACTAATGTATCTACATAAATATGTATGTATATTTAGCTGTACTTAAACAAAGAAAAA
>NW_023462735.1:2569-7254 GCF_013731165.1 Rhagoletis pomonella
GAAGCTTCATCTTCATCTTCATCTTCATCTTCATCTTCATCTTCATCTTCATCTTCATCTTCATCTTCATCTTCATCATCTTCATCTTCATCTTCATCTTCATCTTCATTTTCATCTTCATCTTCATCTTCATCTTCATCTTCATCTTCATCTTCATGTTCATTTTGAATCTTAATATTTCTAAGTATTTTTATTGTATTTGCTCTTGCTGTTTCACTTGACTGCGTCTTTGCCTTCGTCTTTATCTCTGTCAATTCAAAGTTTATCTGAAAAACGTTTCTGTATTTTTCAGACCTACCAAAAATGAGGTTACGTTAGTAGGATACTTACGTCACTTATTTCGATGTAGGGATACATGTATGTATGTATGTATGTACATAAGTGCATACATATATGTATGTCTAGAAGTGTATTTGAGGAAACTAAGCTTGTATTTACAAATGAATATATTTATACAGACGTATACGTACATACATATGTACGCATGAACGTTCGAAAGTAAATCCTGTTGAGAAGTGGTGCATGCCACACATCGCTAGCTATAGCATTTTGTATAACTTGTAATTCAGTGAAGCGAAAAAGTCAATCCCCGCGTTCATTGTGAAATTAGCCAGCAACAATAACTAAGGGAAAAGTAGGAATTGCTGAACAAAAAATCTCAAAAAAAGTATAAAAGAAAATCAACAAAAAATAAAAAAAACACAAATGAATAGTGAATGCGTCCGAAATGCGGTTATAGTTTTATGTAATTTAAGCAACTTTTTTTGAATGTTTTGTTTGAAGATTATTTCCGACCAAATGAATACAAAACAAAAATTTCAGTGCTTTTACGCATTGTTTGCGCTACCAATGCAGCATAATCGTATGTACGTACATATGTATGTGGTTGTACGAACGGTTCAACGCTCCCTTCATTTGCTACTAACTCTAATAGGCACATAATAGTGAAATTGGATAAAAAAAGGAGAGTCACAACAATTCGAGTGGAATTAAAATTTGACCAACAAACGATTGCGTTAGGCCGCAATTAAGCCACAACGCAAAAAAAATGCGATTGATGAAATGAGGAGTAGAATGAAGGGAAAACCAATTTAGTAAATATTACAAATCAGTAAACTTGAAAGAATCCCAGCAAATTGTGTGTACCAAACTGAAGAACCACAAAGCCACAATGGTTTTCCAATGGTTTGCCGTCAGACTGAGAGAGGCGCATAAAAAAAATTTTTTTGAATATATAAACCAAAATAATGGTTTGCAATTTCGCGCAGCATCGAAGATTTCAATGTCAAAAAAAAAAAATAAAATCAACGGGTTTGTCTCCAAGTGGGCAGCTAATGTCAGCATTCGTTGTCGCTGAGCGCACAAAAGCCTTGGATCTCGGCAAGTTCGTGGGCGTAGTGGGACCCACGCAAATGGCATTGGTTAACCGAGCGCTCGAAACCAACGCGTTGGCCTTGAGTTTGGCATTCGCATTAGAAATCTCAATCTCAAGGATTTTTTTCAAAGTTTATGCTACCTCGAACCGCCTTAGCAACCACACAGCAGCAGCAAATATTTGGCAAAACGTTCGGGAAATATTTTCTATTGACTTCACCAATAAGGATATCAACTCTCGAAAAGTATCCTGCAGTAAACTCCTACTGTTTTTGCGCTCGGATCGGATCAGCAACTAATGGCAATTGCAATTGAACCACCCCATATACATACTTACTCTCGTACATATGTATGCATGTACATACATTTGCTTTTTTTGCTGCATTTTGGATGCATTGAATTTTCAGTACTCCAACAGCGTTTGGCAGGGTGTGCGCAGCTGGAATATGCGGCAATTTACACCAGCAGCGAGTGCAGCAACAAACAGAAAAATGGTTTCGAATATCATAGCACGAGGATATAGGCAATTCATTAGCATATCTACCTATTCTTACTAACACATATTAGGGTGTTCGGCTTATTTGAATTTCCAAAAATTAAGTTCGTGGAAATTTCAGTGTTCGAAAAATATCTGATCGAGAAATATGTCTAATCGCGAATGACAAAATTCGTAATATTGAATGCATTTCAAACCCCATCTATAAGTTTCCCAGGCTTTAGATCTTTAAACTTTTAGTGGGAATTGGTTTCGCGACCTTCGTAGACGGAGATTTCGTTGGAAAAGCTTTTACTCGAGAGTATAGGAGCGGTAGGTGGAGGCAATGTCAGTTTGCCACCGGGATCAGCCGGCCTGGCAAGTTTGGACTTTTAATGAGGCTACTGAGGTTCTGACAAAATGTTTTATTTTCACTTTTATTTCAGCATATATTAATTAAAAGAGAAATACTGATAAAAATAAAATATTTCGCACAAACAGGGTGGAAATTTTGAAATTCCTTCCCGTATTTTGTTTGAAAGTCAAATATTACTTATGCACAGTAGTCGAAAAGATTATAGCCGCACCAAACTTTCACAAGTTTTAAAATATTATTTTTGTTGTAATTTAATTTTGGTTAGTTCTTTATAGTCGATTCTTTAACAACATCCGTATCAATATAAGTTTAAAGGCAGTGTCACACGATTGGGTGCAAAATCGTATCCCAATTGTGTGAATACCCAAATATTTTTCTTTATCCCAATCACGAAGAATAATTTGTAGAAATTTTCCAATAGAAGATTGCTGTATTGTACCAATCTTTTGACTACAAATAAAAACTTGTCCAAATTTTTTTATTTTGTACCAATAGCCCAATATAAAAATGCACAAATTTGTACAAATGTACTAAGCGAGTGACACGGCCTTAAAAATTTATGCAATTAAAAAAAAAAAATCTAAAAATTTTCGTAAAAATTTCGAGTTTTTAGTGAGGTTCTGAGTATGCAGTTTTGTAGCTCATTGAATTCTAATAGAATAAAGTGCAAGTTTCAAATGGCTGAAAATTACGGCGAATTTTTTAGAATTTTTAAAACAGCTCGAAATTTGTACAAAAGTTTGTTGAATTTTTTTAATATTGCACAAAAATGGAAACTTGGATTTACATGCGTTTTGTTAACGAATGAACTATATTTTTATAAAAATAGCCAACAGAACACCCACAACCTGTACCTAGATTAGACCACCATTAATTTGTGAGCGGAAGAACCTTAGCCTTGCCTTAGATCCTTTCTTAATGCTCCGATGTGCTGAGGTGATGAGATGGTTCCACATCATATTCCAGACAACTGCGTCAATTGGGATATGTTACGCTATTGAGTCGCACCGTATGGGTCCGTAAGGGACATTATCCGATCAGTACACCTGTAAGAATCTGGCGCTTAGCCCGCGGTCAACCACCGGCCAGGAGGACCTTGCAACTTTGTATGTCGGGGTTTTCGCCCGGCGCTCCCTAAGCCATATGTGAGCCCATCTATCCAGAAGCGGGCCGAAGATTGCCAACGGAACTCCTATGCCCTCCCTATCCGAGAGGAGGGCCTCGAGGGCTCCCTGCCTAGCCAATTCATCAGCCCCGCAATTTCCAGTGATATCACTGTGCCCTGGGAACCACATCAACTTGATTAGAAAATATCTCGAGGCAGTTGAGAGAGGTGAGGCATTCCCCGACCAGCACGATTCTAGTGCCATGATTGCCGCCTGGCTATCAGTTTTTATATTCAATCGCATAGTCGACAATACATTGGTGCCTAGACAATCGGTTGACTCTTTTATAGCAGCCACCTTGGACTGAAAGACGCTGCAGAGATCTGGCAGCCTGAACATATGATCTACTGAGACTTCCCGTCCAGCTTCGATCTGTCCGTGAAGATGTTTATTGGACGTCTAATTCAGAGACTACCATTCTCCTATTCGTTCCTTGGAGTTCAAAACCCAGTGTAGATTGAGATGTTCTGCTCAAGAAATGATGTCGACTTCAGGCATTTCAAAAGGCATATTGAGTTAGTTGGGACTTAATTGAAGCTTGACTGTCTATAGCGAAGATTAAAAACAATAAAATAGTCTGGCATTCAGCGAGCTTCCCCTTCAGGTGGGTGCCAGAGCGCATTTCGATTCCGTTTTTGGAAACCGTCATCGCTTACAACGCTGTCAAATTTCCAGTAACCACTTTCGAGGAAATGAGCTTCAGAATTTGCAGAAATATTCTGAGTTTTCCACCGACTCTGCCTAAAATAGGGCTACCATATAACAAGCTTGTTAAACGTCTCAAGTCCTTAGCGGTCTAAGACTTACATAGTTCTTAAGAATCTCAAATAGACAAGTATACAAGTTGGATTTTTCAGTAATATTAAATTTACATTGGACCAAAATGCGTGATTTGAAATCAGTCATTTGAAGGTGTTTACACTGCTTGATCCGCATTTGCTTTGACTTCTCATCAAATGAAAAGGGAAGACAAAAACAAAATGTATGTATGTAAACAAACACTACATTTATTATATTGTTAACGCTTTTTGGACTCAAAAAGGCAATTATTCTTTGATTAAACTAAAAATGTGTAAAGCTCTTGTATAAATTAACAATTTTTACACACAAATTTCAAAGATTTATTTATTTCGTTGTGTTTGAAAAATTCCAAATGTCAAAGACAAACCAAAGCTTTTGTGGAACTTTTGTTTCTGAGTGCGTTCAATAAAATAGTACGGCAATTGGAACGCATCGGCCGCTGTGGTCAGAGAACTTAGATCGATAGAGAAGGTGCAAACTGAAAGTGGAAACT
>NW_023462735.1:7264-17378 GCF_013731165.1 Rhagoletis pomonella
TTTACGTTCCAAAAATTTGCACCTTCTCTATCTATCTAAGTTCTCTGCTGTGGTGTAGTGGTAAGCAGTGCGCGCTTTCACTCATCAGCACCTGGGTTCAAGCCCTGGTCAAAGACACATCACAAAAAATATAGAAAAAGGTTTTTTCTTAACAGCGGTCGTCCCTCGGCAGGCAATGGCAAACCTCCGAGTGTATTTCTGCCATGAAAAAACAGCTTCTCATAAAAATACAATCGCCGTTCGGAGTCGGCGTAAAACTGTAGGTCCTTCCGCTTTGTGTGACAACATCAAGGCGCACGCCACAAGTCGGAGGAGAAGCTCGGCCAAACACTAACATATGTGTAAGCGCCAATCTATTATTATTAATTGCAACGCATTTGTTTCGTGATTTTGTGTAAATGCGTCGAAATGCGTCATTCTGGAAATGTGAATTTGTATGGAGAAATGCGTGATTTGGCCTCGCATTTGAGGTTTCTCGCCCAAATTACGCATTTGGGCTCAATGTAAATGTAATATAAGGCCTTTCACAGCATCTGTTAATTTTATTAGATACTCCAAAGTTTGAAAAATAACGGTTCGATCACCTTTGTGTGATTATATGTATGTGTGCACACAAACACACATATTGAAATTGCGTTGCAATACTTCACTGCTAAAAGGCATAAATTCCAATTGTGCAAGACGAAAATGCGATTATACCTCCAACAACCTTATGCCGTCCGTTCAAATTCTCAATCGGCTGATGAAATCGTCAACTACGTCGCTTAGTGTCCTTTTGTGCAAACAATATACGCATTGAATTTTGTTTCGCATTGTCCTGCGGTGTTGTCACATTGTTTATTTCTACTTTACGCTGCAATTTTACGAGCAGCCAGCTCATCGAGCATTTCCTTTTCCAAAACAAGCAGAAGAACGCATGCGGTGCACTGCAGCTCCTTGCAAGCTGTTTTATATTACATTTACATTGGACCCAAATGCGTCATTTGAAATCAGTCATTCAAAGGTGTTTACACTGCTTGATCCGCATTTGCTTTGACTTCTCATCAAATGAAAAGGGAAGACAAAAACAAAATGTATGTAAACAAACACTACATTTATTATATTGTTAACGCTTTTTGGACACAAAAAGGCAATTATTCTTTGATTAAACTAAAAATATGTAAAGCTCTTGTATAAATTAACAATTTTTACACACAAATTTCAAAGATTTATTTATTTCGTTGTGTTTGTTTTGTGTTTGAAAAATTCCAAATGTCAAAGACAAACCAAAGCTTTTGTGGAACTTTTGTTTCTGAGTGCGTTCAATAAAATAGTACGGCAATTGGAACGCATTTGTTTCGTGATTTTGTGTAAATGCGTCGAAATGCGTCATTCTGGAAATGTGAATTTGTATGGAGAAATGCGTGATTTGGCCTCGCATTTGAGGTTTCTCGCCCAAATGACGCATTTGGGCTCAATGTAAATGTAATATTACATTTTTATGTTTTTAGTTTTTCCCAAATTTCTTCAAATGTTTATTGCTGTTTATCTGCTTATCTCCCTAGCTGGCTGTTTTGCTTGCTTAATTTCCTTTGATGGCTTGCTGATTTTCTATTTTATAACGCTTTCCAAACTTTTGTTGCTGTTGTCAGCAGCTTGCGTTGACAGCAAAAAATTTGAAAAAGAAAAAAAATATACAAGAAAAAGAAAAAAAAACATTAAAAACAAAAAAATGTTGCACCTAATGTTGCTGTCGCTTAGCTGGAGATTAAATGCATCCCTATGCCTATTGCTCTTCGCCTCTAAGAAGAATTGATGCCGGACAAAGCGTTGCCTTAATTGTCTCTAAATTTCAAGCTGCGCAACGTACGATCGGTAATTTGTGATTCTACGCACATCATTGACATTATCAGCATCAGCATAACAAAACGTAGCTGGAGAGAAGAGCCAAGGCACATTAAACAGGTAGTATCAGTAGAGCAAAAACAACATTTGCGTGTATTTTGTTGTTGCTTCTGGTATCGAAAGTGTCAAAAACTGTTCTGAATTTTTTCTTCTAAATCAAAGCGTGCCATGTGAAATACAAAAAATTATAAAAAAAAAATTGAAATTGGAAAAAATAAAAATTGATGCAACTTTCTTTCCTAGTAAATTTGTTTGCTTCTCGAAGCATTGATCCATCCTTTGCAAGGCCCAGTAATCAGCGGTCGTGCTGCCGAGTTGGGCGAACGTTCCAAAAGCTGCTACTCAATCGCTTGTTTTGTATGGGAAAAGGTTTCACATGCAAATGGATTTTAACAATTCAGAATTTTTGTGAGAAAAAATTAAAAATATTTGACATTTTCGAGACCAAATAATTTGAAAATAAATCAAATCAGCTGCTCTACTGATACTACCTGTTCAATGTACCTTGAGAGGAGCAAAAGAACAAGGCAACTGACAACTAAAGAATTGTAAAGATTCGTATTTCCAATGTTTCTTCGCACTGGCGCGCATGTCCTTGAGCCGAGTGTGAATCGTTTGTTGATCCACAAATTGGTTTTTGCTTCAAAGTCAAATATTTATGTATATGTATTCGTTTTGTACTTGTCAGTCACTCCATCAAGGTCAACGGTCAATGCGTATTTGGGCGCTCGGTTAACCAATGCCATTTGTGGGTCGGTCTAACTACGCCAAAGTAGACGGAGCCTAGTTGGAATGTCCTCGCACGAACAGTCGAACCACTCTCGGCCATTAGCTGCCCACTTGGTGATAAACCACTGGGCTTGGTTGGTATCTGTGGGCGCAGATTGACATTGAAGTCTCCATTGGTGCTGCATAAAATTTGCTAATTGATCAGTTCGACAATTTGGCAATTTATCACACATTTACACTGAGTAAATCGTTTCAAAAATGGTTTGTGCTAATGACCTCGAAACATGGAAGGTGGTTGCATTGGAAGCCAGTGGTGTCAACAAGATTTTTGGTATTCGATTTATTTTTAACTATTTTTTGCCCGCAGCTTAGCCCGCATGAAGTTGGGTTTAACGTAATGATTTTAATTGCAACAAAAAAGAAAATAATTTGTTTTTTACCGAAAATAATAAATTTTATTAAAAAAATTATTGTGTCGAGCTTCCAGAACATGGTAAATGTGAGGATTTTAACTAAATTGGACAATCAAATATAAAAAACTTTCGCAGCTAGTCTTTATATGTAGATACTTTATATGTATGTACATTAGGGTGGTCCAAAAAAAAATGAAAGTCGGAAATTTGAAATCAAAAAATATTTAGAGGATGGAAAATTTTGAGCGACCTCTAAATATTGTTTGATTCCTAAATAAGAAACCTTTTCACATGCGTTTTTGGACCACACTAATGTACACATATATGTATACATTTTTTATATTATTTTTATAGTTGGCAAGCTATTTTACAAAATGAGTAACTTTTGATTTTATATGTATCAATATTAATTACATTGTTATATTTCATTAAGCTTAAACAGAATAAATATATGTATGTAGATATTGAAATTTGAAAAAGGTGGAAAGACGAAAGATATTCCATTTTGAAAATTATCGCTTAAATGAAATTACCTAAAACCTCTTTAAACAGTTGAAATCCATATTTTAATATTTCATAAAATTGAATTTTATATTTAACCTTGTGACAATCCTCTTTAAAATATTTTCGAAGCAAAGTTTTTTTTTCATTTGGTTTCCTTTGACATCCATATTGAAGTATTTCATTAAAGTAAATAGTTGATTAATCTTTATCACACTTTAATACAGCTGGCAACCCCCATTAAAAATATTTTCGAAACAAAGCCTTCTCAAACTTATTTTTTTAACTTGACATTATTTTGTAATAATCCATTTAACTTATTGACTAAATTATATTTAAACTTTACACAGGTGGCAAGCTTCTTTAAAACAATGTATTTTCTTTTTATTGACATCCATATTGCAATACTTTGTTTAACTTATGGAAAAATAACACTTGACTTTTAAACAGATGGCAGCCCTCTTCAAAATATTTTTTTTAATCTCATTCGCTTGCCGCTCATATTGTAATATTTCACTTAACTTATTAATAAAATCGAATTTAACTTTTTACATAGGTGGCAATCCGCTTAAAAATGTTTTCATCATAAAATTTATTTTTTAATATCGTTCGTTTGGCATCCATACTGTAAACTTTGTCATAAGCTATTTGTATGTCGAATACTACCCAAAGAAAGAGCTAAAACATACTAAGTCAAAGATTTTCACATTTAAAATATTAGTGGGACTTCATTTAACTTGTCAATTAAATTTATTTCATATTCCTTATCTGGTGGCAACCATCCTCAAAATATTTTCAAAATAGATGCAGCTTTCTTAAAAGCTGCCTCGTCTGATACCCATTTTAAAACATTTTTTTTTTTTTTTTTGAGTTTGAACTTCTAAACAGGTGGCAGCCCCCCTTAAAATATATTTGAAATAAAACTTTCTAAACCTGTCTTGTTTGATACTCATATAAAAATATTTCGTTTGACTTATTATCTTAATCGATTTTAACTTTTAAACAGGTAGAAATTTTTTCATTGTAAAATATTTAATTTAACTTGCTACTCAAGTAGCACGCTGGTGTATAACTTGTTGTAAATTTGTGAATTCTGGTACAGTTAATCAGATTTATACTAAAATTCGTAAATTTACACCAAGTTATACACCAGTAGTGAGCTACTTGAGTAGTGGTCCCGAACAAAACCACACAGGGCGCGAATAACTTACGGCGGCGAAACTAGCAAGGCAATGCCCGAAAGAAAATAAGTAATTACCACGTTACCGTGAATTCAAAGGCGGACGAACCGATCTCTTTATTTGCTTCAGGTGGACTGACAATGCATTAAACTTACTGCTAACTACAAAGCGTACCTTTTTATGCATTCAAATATGTACATACATAAAGTGGACTGTATAAAAGGAGTAACTGTTACTACATACCAATATGTTTGCTTATGTACATACGTACATACCTACCGACGCATAACAGAGAATTGAACTAACTTAGATAAAGGGTGTCTCGTTCCGCAACAAGTAGGAAATACCCAGCGTGCTTCGCTGCGCAGTAAAGGTATTTTTGTGTTGTTACTCCCTCCAAAACTCGTACGGCCTCATTCTTAAAAAAAAAATTAAATACATACATTTAAAGAGCTTTATGAAGGGAGATTTTCAAACCAATTTTCGATTTATGAAGCATTATTTTTTTTTTAATGTGGGTGTTATTTAATATATTTTCAAAGGTTTTTAGAAAGTAGGTAGAGTATTGACTTTCTCCTGGAAATTTAATTTATAATCTTATAACTCGGGTCTACATATCAGGTACTTTCTTCAAAGGTGTACTAATTCAATAATTACCTTAACTTTTCAACTTAAATTAATATAATTTTAACTTTTCAACTTAAATTAATATAATTTTTCAAACAAGTGGCAACCCCCCTCAAATATATTTTCGACAGTAAACTTTCCTAAAGCTCTTCAGTTTGGTACCCATATTGCCATATTTAATTTATCTTATTAACTAAATGAATTTAAAATTTTCAAACAGGTGATAACCTTCCACGCAATTTTTTTCGGCTGTACGCCTTCTTAAACCGCTTTCTTTTACAGCCATATTGCAATACATATTTAATTTATCTTATCAATTTACCTAAAGTGTAATTTTCAAATAGGTGGCAACTCTACATTTTTTTCTATATTTTACATCGGGGAAAAATTTGTTAAATTTTACGCCGACAAAAATTATAAAAATGTTTGATTTGGCTTCTGTTGCTCTAATAAAGACCACCCTATATTAAATTTCCTTTAATATTTGTAATGTACAGACATCAGCCGTTACAATTTTATTATAAATATAGTTATAGATTAAGAAACTTCATTTAAACTTTTGAAAAAAGTGGCAACTCTTTCCAAAGAATAATCTTAATGTTAATTCAGGTTATAATCCATCTGTGTACCGAATTTCATTGAAATTCGTCCAGCCGTTTTAGCGTGAAAGAACAACAAACATACTCACACACTCACTCATTGACACGATAATAGAAATGCTTTTCTACATATGTACTTTTAACGATACTAATATAATCTTGCAGCTCACTAATACCCACATAGGTTTTGACCTGGATTAACATACAGTAAATTTTTTGAAGAGATTTGCCAGCTTTTTCAAAAGTTAAAATAAAGTAATTAATGTCGAAATTTTTAATTCATAAATTAAACGGGAGAGTTTAAGTAGGCTTTATTTTGAAAATGATTTTTAAGAGAGCTGACACCTAAATTTGAGTTCAAAATGAACTTAATCAACAAGTTCAGTGAACAAGTTTTTTTCCGAATCAAATCAACGAAATTTATAAAAAAACTTCATTTCCAAAAAAAAATTTCAAGAGGGTTTCTACGTGTTTGGAAATTCAAGATCAGTTTAATTAACCAGCTCAAAAAAAACTTGCATATGAGTGTGAAACGAGGGAGGTTTAAGAAAAGCCTATTTCGCAAATATTTTTGGCGAAGGTTGCCATCTCGCTAGAAACTAAAAATCAAAGTAAATTTAATATTTTAAAATGGGTATCAAACAGGAAAGTTTTACTAAGGTTTATTTCAAAAATATTTTTGGCCAATAATTATATGACCTCATAAAGCACCGCTCGATTAGTAGTTAGGGAATTAAGTAATTAAAATATGTATTCCCATACGAGTGCCCAATGAAAGAGGTGTAAGAAGTGGTTGCCACCTATTTTAAAAGCCGAATCTAGTTAACTTTTACACAAGTTTTAGGAAAATTTAAAATATTGGTGTTAAATGAAAGAGTGTTAAAAAATCTTTAGTTTGAAGCTTTAGAACTTTTTGAGGGTTTGAAAAGGGTTGCCACCTGTAGAGAAAAACACAAATCGAAATTAGTTTGCAAAGTTTTTACTTCTGAATTGTATTTAGCAGAGCTGCCACCGGTTTGAAAAATCAAATTAAGTTTAACTCGTCAGTTAATTGAAAATGGTATCACAACGTCAGACAAAATAGAGTTGAAGACATTTTAGTTTGAAAATACTTCTGAACAGGGTTGCCACTGGTTTGAGTAGTCGAATTTATTTAACTTATACAAAAGTTAAATTAAATGTCAAGAAATGAGTAGGAAATGAAAAACTTTGCTTTGAAAATATTTCTGATTAGGGCTGCCACTTTTTCTAAAAGTAATATCTATCTAACTATACATATGTGAAGGCATTTTTTGGGAAGGACATCAGATCTGCACCGTTATTTCAAGTTACAAAAATGAGGTGGAAAATTAAAGAAAAGCCTGTAGATGTGCTACAAGGTTTTGGTTTTTGAAATTAGAACTTTTTTAGCGGTACTAGGTTATTTGAAATTTGATAAAATTAAAACCCCACACCATGTGAGATATCTCTTCACTCAGTAACGGTTGGACGGATTCAGATGAAACAGTTGAAATATCTGTTAAGGTGTTCGAATAAGGTTGCCACCTGTGTAAAAAGTTAAACTGAGTTTTGGCGTTTTAACGCTAAGCGGGTTCACTAGTTGACTAGTTGACCAGCAAGTTTCAAGTGGCTAAAAATTACCGTTGATTTTTTATAATTTTTTTGCCGAAGTAACGCTGCCACTGAGGTTCAAAATATGTAAATATTTTAAGGAATTTTAAAAAAACACTTAAAAGGGGAAAATTATAAGTAAAATGGTAAATGGGATACGAAAAATTGAGGTACTTAGGCGGGTTGGGTAAATAAGCGGGGAGGTACTTAAGAGAGGGATTTTCTTCAGATTACATTAAAAAATTCACATTGCCCAAAAATGTTGGTTACTTAAGCGGGTTAGGTACTTAAGCGGGTTTCACTGTACAAATTATTTAATTATAATTATTTATTTATTTTTGCCCTGTTTAAAATCATTTTTACGAGCGCGATAATCTTCTACGCTGAAAGGACCTATTGGTGAACTAAGTTATGAAAGAAGTATTAGGCAATTTAATCGAACTTCAAAACTCCCGATAAGGTACTGACATATGTATTTTTTTATATTATATAGCACCCACCTCATCTTAAGTTTTCAATTAAAAATTATAATTTACCACTAAAAAATGCTCATCAAAGCTGCGCGTGCAACTCACCTAAACATACATGCATATGTAAATACATACATACAGATGGGCATACATCGCACGTCAACATTTAATTTCGCTGTCAACACCTAAGCACGTAATCGCTTTGATCATGAAACCATGATTATTGCCATTAACACGATCATCAAGATCATTATCGGCCAACGAGGCGATCCAATCTACAGCGTCAAACGATCTACAAGTAAGCAAATATGCAGACAGACAAAAAACCACAAAATGAAGCGCCATGTGCCACTCGAAGAGTAGGGCAACTCGAAGAAAAAACCAAAATCGGAAGACTCTTGAGTACTTAAAGGAGGGAGACAAAAAAAGGAAGGAGGAGAAGATCACCAAAGAAAGTGTTGAAGTTGATCGAATTTTCTTGGGCAGTTGTTGTCAAATTATGACAAGGCGCCTTGTCATATAGGCGGCTAATGGTTTCAATGCTGCAATGTGGGTGCCAACAAAAAAAAATTAAAAATCCATGTAGCTGCGACACTTTAAAGCGAGTGGAGCGTGCGGTTGTCAACGCCACAGCGACAAATATTGGACGCCAGAGACGCCATGCGTTGGTTAAGCATTTGTCTCCCCTTTTTTGAAGCTGCATATGCTTGTATGTATGTGTGTGTGAATGTATGCACATTAGGGTGGTTCAAAAATGCATGCGAAAAAGTAAAGTTTTAATTTTATTGCTCTCACCTATTTGGAGGTCGCTCAATGCGCTCAAAGTTTTCCATGAAACAGTTATTCGTAGATAGAAATAGTATAGAATTCTTGAAAATAAATATTTCTCAAACGGAAAATTCTGTTCCTTTTCAGGAGACTTCTAATAATAATACCCAATTGGTTATTCTACCATTTTTTAATACTAGAGATTTTTTATGGGTCCCCCATTTGAGTTTTTTGGGGTTTTTGGGAGACCTACAAAAAATAGTTACTATCAGGGAATGTAACAGTTACAATTTCAATTTTAAAAATCAGTGTTTAACAGTTCTTCTGTGACTTTTATTTCATAAATCGCTAAATAACAGTTATTTCCGATTTTTATTTTATTAATATGAAAATAGCAATTATTTTTGATTTTTATTTAAATGCTCAATAAATAACGGTTATTCCTGATTTTTATTTAACTACCTACTCAACTAATTTATTTTTCATTTTTATTTTATTTTCCCCACAATAAGAGCTATCGAATACTTATATTTACAAAAGTCAACAATAAAAATCACACAGTTACTTTTATTGAACAAAAACCATGCGATGACTTTTATTGATAATTTTTTCAATAAAGGTCATCGACTTTTATACTTCGATAACTGTTATTATGAGACAAATAAAAAAATATTCAGAAATGACTGTTATTCTTATATTTATAACATAAAAGCCAGAAATACCTCTTATTATATCTAGTTTTATATACAAATTAAAATTTTTTTTAAATTTGATTCTCGGTGCAAAAATAAATCACATGGTTATGGAATATTTTCTTCATAGTAAATTTTTCAATAAATGTTCTCATAAATAACTGTTATTTTTCGTCCCTGATTACTATTATAAAATGGTTAAATAAACAATTGGATAATCTTTTTTTTACCACCCTAATGTACATATGTACTTTGGTGCATCGAAATAGCATGTTGTCATTGAAGATGAATGTGCTCATGTTGTGGCTATTGTTGTTGTTATATGGAGCCTCTGATGAACGTCATTGCTTTGCTGATTATGTTCTTAGTTGATATCTCAGTTGCTGTGGCTGGGCACTGTTTGCATCGAAATTCGATACATTGTTGAGAGGAGACACATGCGACGCTTTCCATGTACCATTACCCGCCTGCTGCCGCCTACATACGATAAATTTACTTATGTGCATATGTAGATACGTATGTTTGAAGGTAAATAGTTATGTATGAAAAGGAAGAAAAAAAAACAACTTGACGCCCCATTCTCCTCCACCACTGAAAATCAAATCGAAATAATAAAAGAACTGTAGGTTTAAATCTAAT
>NW_023462736.1:0-17375 GCF_013731165.1 Rhagoletis pomonella
GATTGACTGCCTACATTCCCGCCAGTTGGGGGTAATATGGAAAAACGCAACCATATAACTATACTTTCACGAAAGCATTTATCGTCGGTAGTAAGTCGTTAACGCCAGTCAATCTGACAGCAAAAGGAACAACTGACAGGAAGCTGAGGCATAGCTTTATTATGGTAAGGAGACTAACAATTTCAATTTTGTTGCAAATTTTTCGGATTTTTATGAGGTGGAGGAGGCAGATATGCAGAGCATTGGAACGTCTGTAGACACTATGTATTAGTGAAACTATGCTTAATGATAAAATGAAGATAGAATAGAAAATTCTAAAAAAGCGGATTTACGGCCCACCCTAATGAAGAAGTTTATTAAGCGATTATGAAATTATGTGGAAGCCATAGCGAAATCGGCAATCATAGTCAAATTTATACGTATATAGGTAAGTAATATAGTTACTTTATGCAGACGATGTCGATAGGTTCATTAAATCCAACATAAATCGAAAGCCAAATCGATAAATGTATCGATATTTAAATGGAAAACGATATTGACAAATATTTTAATACTTGTAGGTTTGTCAACACTGCGCAACAAGCGAGTTCGATAGATAAACTGAAATCGTTTACAAATCGATAAATGTACCGATAGCATAATCGATACATGAATCCATAAACAAGTTTAAAAAAACATTGACAGCCATGGCCTTAGTTTTCATCAATAAATCTATCTATAAATAAAAAACCGATTAACTTATCGATAAATATAACGATATTTTTTAAAGCAAAAGCAAGTATACTTATACGGCTTTCCCACGCGTGAAACGCTAAGTTCGCTTACCCCATTCACCCTGACACATTTTTAATTCGATTTGTCTGTCTGTTTTATTCTTCACTACAAATTTAATGCAAAATTTAATTTAATCCTAAAAATTTACTAACTTTTTTATTAAATTGGTGATGTCCACATATATTAATTTTACTTTTAGTACACAAAATAAGCCCCAGTTTGGTTGGATGCATGTGATTTTTCTCGTAAAAGCTCGGCCTTTTTGAATTTTCAATTTCGAAAATTTTTCTGGAGATTTCAAAATTTTTCGAGAGTTTTTACACTAGAAGACTTTTTCGGGACCTTGCGGCATTTTTCTGGGAATTAAAAAAACTACAGTTTTTAGAAAAGCATCCGAATTTTTTAGAAGTTCACGTGACTTCTTAGAAAAACTTTCATAGCTTCGGGGAAATTGTACTCAGAAGTTTGTCATTGGCTGCTGAGGGGCGACAGCTGTTAGAAAAACGTTTCCCTAATTTAGATGTTGCTCGGACCAGGGGTCGAACCCGTAGTGGTAGTACGCACCTCTAACCACTCAGCCACAGCGTTCGTCATGTGTACTGACACCATTATCGATATATTTCCCAAGAATTTTTCCTACCAAACAAGCTTCTTTCTTTGAAAGACCGAAACAGTAGTGCTTGTACGAGGGAAAGTCCTCTGTTGTTTTTGACTGTATGGCAGTTTGTACAGAACTCAGATATAATTACACATAATCGCCCACAGCTTCATACCTTTGCCATAGTAAGTTGCGAAATTTGTTTTCTTTCGTGTTTAAAGTACTCAATTTTCTGAGGAAATCATCAGTCATAACAGATTCCCCTTACATCAACCAGCCTGCAAGCATGCCTATAAAAAATGAAGACCGACAAAACAGGCAATAAGCAAATTTATTTAGCAAACGATAACTACAAGTAAGGCCAACTGAGACGGACGATTGAGATTAGAAAATGTTCCTTTTTATTAACGAGTTTGTCTTCTTGTTCGTGTAACAAAGTCGCCATGCCGCATGTCCTATTGGACAATACATACATACATATTTCAAATATCAAAGTGTCTGACTGTTGTTATATGTACAATGACTACTTTACGTTTCGAAGGGGACTTTCGTTTTGTCAGCCTAAACACACACATACAAACGTGTGTACAATTTATCGCAAGTGTTTGTTTGGCCTTCGTTTATATTGCTGGGACATGCTGCAACAGAGCTGTGTTTAACTAATCTAAAATGTATGAATTGTTGCGATATTTATGACAGACAGTAGGACAGACGCTTTTGGGCAGTCAAACACAATTTATGCATTACAGTGACAGAGTACTTCTGGAAGATTTAGAGCAGACAACATTTTTGCCCAAATCTTTCCATGCGTGTGTGTGTGTGTGTGTGTGTGAGTATAGTCATGAATTATGATATCGTGAGCATATGCACATATGTGTGTATGTATATTAGGCTGGTCAAAAAACTAGTTTAAAATTTTAATTTCTCACCCCCTAGGCCTTTTCTAAATAGCAAAACGAATAACAGTATTCTTTTTTTTAAATGAAATACATTTAGAACTGTCTCAACGCCCATGAAGTTTTCCATGTATGTTTATATTGGTAAATAAACACTTTTTCGTATAAATGATATATAATTATTTAAAACCTATATTTTTCGATCTTAAAACCTGTCTCTCTTCAGAAGTCTTTAATTGAAAGTACCCAATTATTCTTTTACGATTTTTTAATCTAGCGATTTTTTATGGGCTCCTCTATTACATGTTTTGGGGCTTTTGGGGACCTATAAAAATATTTCATATTAAAAAATAATTAAATAAGCAAATTGTTATTATTATTGGAAACCACTTAAAGGGAAACAGAGTTTCCAAAAAATATTGATTTTAAATACTTCTATACCATTTCTACGACAGTGTTTTTTCCCCATATAAAATACATGGAAGACTTTATGGGCGTTGAGGCAGTTCTAAATTTTTTTTTTTTCTAAAAACAAAATACAGGAATTCTTTTTATTTAATTTTTAACTTTCTTCTCGCATGTATTTTTGGACCAACCTAATGTGCATACATATGTTTGTACTATAAACATGTGTGTATGAGTATATATAGAGGCTTGTATGAGTGATCAAAATGGCCTTCGATATGCTTTTGCGTCAACTGTCCCCATAGGACGTAGTATTTTGGGAAAGCTTGTAAATGATATGGCTTCTTATGTACATACATACATACATACATATGTAACGTGTAATTATGTAGTGTGTGCTATGTAGATGTGAAGACTACCGAACTAAAAAAGATAAAGGTTCAGATGTTGCAACCAAAAGGACATAGCGAAAAAGTTTTTCTACCACTTACAACTTAAAAAATTTGGCTTTCACAATTTTTTAATATTGCTTGGGTTTCTTTTTCTTCTGAAAAACTACATCCAAATTCATTTTCCTGTTAACTTTTGAAAATTACAGCTTTTACTAATTTTTAACACTCCAACAGTTTTTTTCTACAAAACTAAACATGACAGAAAAATTTTGTAAATGAACTTGAAATCAAGATTGAAAAAGCGGTCCCGTTTTCGAGATCGAACTCGTTCAAATTTTATTTGGCCATGTAGTTTTTATTTTTTTTTTTAGTTTAACCATTGTTTATAATTATAACACGATTATGATTCACGTTTTTCGGGGTTCTCCCAGACTTTTCAAGAACTTTTCGAGAATTTTCCGAGATTTTTTTGGACTTTCCAGAATTTTTCCAAACCTTTCAGAATTTTTAGGGCCTCATCCGAGAACTTTTCGAGAATTTCGTAATACTTTTGGTCAATTATTTCAAATTTTCCGAGTTGTTCGGAATTGTTTCGGATAAGCCCTTCTAAAACTCATCAGGTTTTTTCGTGATTTCTCAAATTTTTTTAGGAGTTTCCCAAAACTCATTAAGTTTTTTAGAGAGTTTTTCGGGAAATTTCAGAGCTCTTCGGGATATCTCGAGTTTTTTGGGAGAATTTAAAAAACTTTTAAAAATTGTTAAGAAATTTTTTTTGGAATTTTCAGAATTTTTCTGTGCGTTTAAAGTTTTTTCAAGACTTTTTTTTCACTAAAAAACTTTTCGGGGCCACGCGGTTTTTTCATGAGAACTTAATAAAATGGAATCTTTTAGAAAATTTTCTTAAATCTTCAGAACATAGAGGGAATTCCACACAAATCGATTGAAATTGTTTCGAGATATTCTAAATTATTTTTATGCTAAGGATTTTTCTCGGGACCTCTAGGCATTTCTGAAGTATTTACGACTAATTTTTCCGAATTTTTTCAGATATTTCATGGGTATTTTCCAAAAACTTTGAATTTTCTTCAGAATGCAAAAATACTCTGAAAATTTTTAAACGTTTTGGAATATTTCAGAATTTTTCGGGCTCATCTTGGGAATTTAAGAAAAAAAATAGAGATTTAAAAAAACAATTTTTTTAGATTAATATTCTCAATACTTCTTTGCAATTGTGCTAGAATTATACTTATATACCTTGTTCCTGAGAAATATGGAGCCAGCAGTGCTATGAGAAACTATGTTTGAAGGAGATGGGGGCACTTACTGCATTTGAAGCAAAATTTCAGATTTTCTCAATTTTTGTTCGCAAGGCTGTCATATTGACTATGAAGAATATTTTTCTCCTAGGCGTAGCTTTACCAAATTTTAATGGGTGTTTGTTCGAACCTCGTTAAACCAAGAAACAAAAGTAGCGACCGACAACCGGCAATGGAACTATGTACCTTCTTTAGTATATTATTATCCATTATAAGGAATAAGTATCCCAAAAATCATTACTGAGTTGATGTTTCTGAATATTAACATTTTTAATCATAACTAACTAAATTTTTGTTTAGCTGGGTAGAAGACTTTTCACTTCACTAAACACATAATTCATTTTTTTAATATTTTCTAATCTCCAAGTGAAGCCTGTATGAATATGCAAATTCCATAGTTGCTCTAAAAAATCGAGATAGCTTTTCGCATATTGGCTTTCCAACACAAGGATGCATACATGGCATAACAAATGATGTTGCTCATACGCCCTGGAGTCCTCAAATGTGTTATCGCACGTTGTACATCTTTTTTCTATTTTCCTTTTTGAGTCTTCTGAAGATGCTCAAGTGGTTTGGCCTTGACATTCGACACACACGCACACACATAGCAGAGGAGAGTAGAAGCAAATGAAGTTATTTTTCACAGAGCAATAAAGCAAATTCACACAGCCTTATGCATAAGAAGTTGCATACAACCATATACATAAGAGAACAAGCAAGAGCATAGTTAGGTATAGTTACATACCTTGTGCAAATGGAATAAGTCATTTTTCATTTCAAAATTCTCAAAGCTTCCTGTATTTTGGTATTTTTCTTTTTTCACATTCGCCTTGCATTCATTGCGCTGGCTAAAAAAAAAATGCTTCAAAAATTTAAATACAATTGGATTTCAAGCTTTCTTCGCATATCCTCGCACGCCATTCATTCGCTGCATCGTCCACAGGCAACAAAAAAAATTCAAAGCTCGCACGCTTTTGCTCACACTTCTCGACTTTTGTGCGACCTTCCCATACCATCACATGCCGCTTGCATTTCCAATTCAATTTCACACAGCATTTGAACTAAGCAACAGCGCAGTCAAAAACGAAATGTCAATGTCAATGACGACGCGCCGTGGCGTAAGCAATACTGGCGAGGCGGCTAATACTTTTGCTGTTCTCATTGCTGTTGCTGTTGCTGGAGAAAAGCCGCCAGTTCAGCCTCTGGCAATGTTAATGGCTTGCCATGGCAAGGACGGTTGAATGAGTAGTGGCATTGGAAGTATATGTATGTATGTATGTATTGTGGTAATACAGCAGCTATACGCTACTATTTTTTCCCCTTGCATTTATTGTGGTTGTTGCTTTTTAGCATGCTTCCATTACAT
Source organism: Rhagoletis pomonella (assembly GCF_013731165.1). Lineage (NCBI taxonomy): Eukaryota > Metazoa > Arthropoda > Insecta > Diptera > Tephritidae > Rhagoletis > Rhagoletis pomonella. The sequence continues at coordinate 5,748 of NW_023462736.1, forward strand.
GACTATTGCATTTGCTGTTGCTGTTTCGATTTTCTATATTTTTTTTTTTGTTTTTATTTTTCACCACTGTCTGCCGCATTTTACAACGCACTGTAGCCATTACTGTTGGCTTGACTGTTGCCATTGTTTGGCTTTGGTTTTATTGTGTTTACTTTGGATTTCCTAGCATCAGCATCAGCATCGGCGTCGGCATTGCAGCACTGTTGTTGTTGTTGTGATTGCATATATAGCAGTTGGCTGCTTGTCTATCTGACTATCTGCATGCAAATATTTATGTGTTTGTATGCAATTGTTTATCTTTCTAGTTAAGGGTGTCTGTAGCTGGTTAACTAGTTTTCCTTTTTTGTTGCTACGTATATTTTTTTCTCTAATGCTTTTCGCAGGCAACTAGTTTTTTTTTTTTTGCTTTTCTCTTGATGTCTGCTTTGCGTTTTTAATTATTCAGCTAAATGCAATTCCACAGTTAATTGAGATCTGCGTAGCTGTAAATACCCATACAAGCAAGCAAACAGTGATGCGAATGTGTGAATAATAAACGAACAAACGTCAAAAGGATTTACGCAGAGTACGCATTTGAAAGGAAATTAAATTTCTGTTCATCCACTTCTGAAAGAAGAGCTAGTTATAATCTGTTGAAATATATATTACTCAGAACTGAATTTTCCATTACTCAAGACTTGATTTTGATTTGGTCTGATTTTGAAATAGTGCTGACATGGCATGAAAAACCATCTCACACCCGGAAAAAATAACTTTTTTTATTAATATAACCGCGCAAATGATCGATTAATCGAAAACGAAACGCGCCCAGCTCCAAAACCATCCACTGATATGGACACCAGAGGACTTAGGAACTCCTTCCCTATGGTTAAGCTTTCCAGAATGGCTAACAAGCCCTCCCTAGCCTTCCGAAAGCATGAGCAAAACACTCAATCCCCAATTTCATTCCACTAGAAGTACACATAGTCGAAGCCTTGTACCACCTGCAGAAAATCCCGACATCCCAAAAAGATTCCCAACCTATTCTCGTGCTCCCCTGTTAATGGAATACGCGCTCAAATTTATAGACTACATAAAAAAGTGAGCAAAAAGTGGGAAAAGGGTGTAAAACTATCTTATTATTACGATTCTCTAACCAAAAATTTGCCATCTGAGTCTGGCGAAGGCCGGACAGCGGCAGAGAAAATGTTCTGTACTATTTTAAACCTCCAAACAAGATGTACACAGCGGAACGTCGAAGATGCCCATGATTACCATTCATGGATTGTGAGCCGTGATTTCGCTGGTAGTTTTCTCCTTCCTTGTCTGAGAAGTAATTTTGTGCTATCACCTTTGCAGACCTTTTCTGGAAATACTTGGTTGTTTTGCAGGTGTCAAAACCGCACCAATGGCTCCCATGAGTTTTGTTTATGAGATTCTTGAGTATCCGACCGTTATCGCCATGCGAAGCTCTAAAATTTTCTCAACTGGCTCTGGTCCAATTGAAGGCTCCAGTGAACCGCAGTTCGCCAATTCATAAGCAAATTCATTGCCTTGAACTCTGTAGTGTCCTATCCTCCACGTATGTTGGTTCAATCTCATTCCACCTGGTAACAGAGTTCAGCTTCAACTCATATTTCTGTACTATCTGTGAAGAGGTGCGAGTGGTTTCCAAGGCCATTAGAGCAGCCTAGATGCCACTTCATATACTAATTTTATGTCCGCGCCACCTTTCGCTAATTATCCGGTCTGCCACTTTCAGAATTGCAAAGACTTCCGATTGAAATACCGTTGCCATTGCACCCAAAGCAGTAAAGCATCTGAATTTACCGTCCAGATGCCATCCAGCTGCACTACAATTTTTAGTCTTTGAGCCCTCGGTTTGGAATGCTTTCACCGAGCTTCCCCATAGAGCATCTCGGTGGCTCCATTGTTCCCATGTAGGAAATCTAACGACGTACTTTCTTTCAAAAGAGACTATTCTGACTTACTTTTTATTTAATCGGGATTTCAGCAGGAAATGTGTTTCCTGCCTAGGTTTATTTGTGGGTATACATTGTCAAAAGTTTCAAAATGCACATTTAAATAACTGTTGGAAGACAAAGAATTCACCTTTGAAGAATTCTACCTCTACTGATTAAGACCGCAGCAGTGTTGAACTTTCAAAAAACTATTCACATTCACAAACTCTTACAGAGCTCACAGAGCCCATTCATGGTTATTTTCTAAGGAGAGCTCCCCTTGTGTGACATTCTTTGTGGTCGATACGTGGAAAAAGATAAGTGTTATTTTTCATCAGCAAAGCATAAGATGGAAGAACCTCAGTACCCTGAGTTTTTCCTCATAGACGATGACACTCTTCTGCCCATTATAATCCCCTAGTAGTATGAGTAGAGCAGGCAGGCAGGATTTCGGCTCAAAAACTCTTCCAGAAGATATGATGCCAGCTGTTAATCAGAGCTTGTTCATATTAATGCATTCCCGAAGATTGGAATCTCAGTGTAATTTGTCCAAACCATAACAAGGGAGATCCCCGGGTAAGGTCCTGTCGACGATACTGTGTGAGAAACTCAAGCCCTTTGTGAGTCAACTGAGCGGAACTAATCAGCGTGGCTTCAGCCCTTCAACGGATTTTCAAAGTGCGTCAAATCCTGGCACAAACTACTGCTACGTTAACATTATCGCCACTTTGAATAGCACGCTGTCTCTACGACACCATGCACCAATTTGGAATCCCAGCAAAACGAATTCGGCTATGTTGAGTATGGGAAAGGACCTATTCATGCCGCTCAAGGCCAAATGAGGTTTAAGGAAATGTGATTTACTTTCATTTAACTTCTTCAATCTGTGCATGGAAACCGTTTTTCATATAACAGGTTGACCAAAATATTAAGTTAAGTTAAGTTACGTTACGTAAATCAAGTCTTGACTAACTGAGCTTTAATGCAACCAATTTTTCCTACCTCAGATCGTTTCGTACTGCACGCTATAGCGAGCCAATTTTAAATAAATTTTCTTTTTACTTACTAGAATTTAAAATTTTTAAACATTTTTCTAACTCATTTTAATTCATTGAATACAAAGAGCTTCGGCCAATTACAGCTGCTAACCATTTAAGTGATTACTTTGCTTGTGATGTGTTTATATGTAAATTTTTATAGGAACACATACGTATGTATGTCTTCGTTTACTGAATGTGAATATAAAAGATTTACATACACATTTACATTTGCAATTTATGTATTTTTCATCAATCAATTTTTATTTATGCTGGCGCGCACTCAAATCGGCCATCAATTAAAATAAATGCCGACAATACAAATAAAAACATTGTTGCAATATTTTTAAATAACAAAAACAACAACAAACTAAAGCCATTAAAACTAAACAAATTTTGAAATGTTGAGTGGCGAGCAAATGCCTGTTAAAGCACACTTACATACATATGTACATATAGTGACTCAAACAAATGACCGTGTTGAATTTTTTAAATATCCGTAATGTTTTTCGAGCAAATTTTTTTTCTCTAAAAATACCGTCCAAGCTTTAACCAAAAACTATATAATTCACAGTTTCCAACTCTATATAAAATTTTAGAAAAGTCCAACAAATTTGCGTTTAAGAGCTCATACAATTAAAGTCTAATTAAGTGCAAGTTTCAACCGGCTAAAAAATCGCGTTGATTTTTGAGAATTTTCTTCGAGTCTGCTTTTGCGGCTTTTTGATTATATAACAAGTGATATTTACAAAAACTGGCTTTGATTTTTTGAACTATTGTTGCCAACGGTCTCACGCCTTTTATTTCTTAAGAAATTATTGAGTATATTAGAAAAACTGCATAAATCAACAAAAAAAACCTCAAAACTCAAAAGAATTTTTTAGCCGTTTGAAACTTGCACTTAATTAGACTAAAATTTTATGGGCTATAAAACTGCATAATCAAAAATGTTCTAAAGATTCAGATTAAAAAGTTGATAATTTGATGAAAATTTTTTGAATTTTGTTTAAAGTTTTAAACTTTGATTTATATGGTTTTGGTTAAAGCTTGGATGATATTTTTATGAAAAAATTTAGCTCGAAAAAAATTACGAATATTTAAAAGAAAATCAACATGTGGTCATTTGTTTGAGTCACTGTATATGCATTTGCGCATGGACATACACTTGTGCTCAACTAATTAAGTTTGTAACATTTCCTTTTGTTTATTATTTTTATTGAAAGTCTAGCTCGCTATATAAATCCGCATTTGAATTTAATCCAGAAATTACAAAAACTCAAAAAAAAAGTCAAACTTTTAATTCAGAGCTTTTAGAAAAATTGCAGGTATGCAATTTTTTAGTCTATTAAATTTTACCTCGGAATTCGCGTTGATTTTTTATATTTATTTTTGCTGCCGGTGCTAGGCATTTCCTTCCATATAAATTAAATTTCGAGCGTACTTTACGTGGAAGAAAATGCACAACTACGTCAGGGCAAAAAAAAATATATAGAAAATCTATTCGAAGTTCTAGCTACTTCAGGCATAAACTTTAGTATACTCAAATTTAGCTGACTATAAAACTGCTTACCTACAATTTTTCTAAAATTTCTGAATAAAAAGTTTGAAAATTTCATTGAATTCTATTATAAATTTTGTTTAAAATGTGGATTTACTCGCTAGGATTTTGTACGAAAAAAAATAAAACAAATAAGTAAAACAAAATAACCAAAACTGATTAAAATGTCACTAACTTAATTAGTCGACCACAAGGGTATGTATGTACATGCACGCAGTTTTGAAATTAAAAACTGAATTTTTGTCAAGCAATGAATTGCACACTTTTTGACGATGTGTGTCTATGTTAATTTTTTTACGAAAAAATAAATATTTTATTATAAAAAATAAGAACAACAAAATAGATTAATTGAATGAAGTCTCGTTAGCTAGAAATTTTTTTAAAGGCCACTGCATAGGTTAGTTCAACATTTTGGAGCAGTTGTAAACATCAATTTAATTTTTTGGTCAACAATTTTAAAATTTTTTGAGCATTATTTTTTTATTGTTTGCCTTCGTTTGTATTTAGTACTGCATACATTTGAATTTACTTGGGCAATAGTAAGCACGAAATTTTTCACATTTATGCAGAGATTTTAGAAGGAATTATCCAGGAGGCTATTGAAACGATGCCACCTTTAAAAAAAAGTGTGTCTACAGAAAACTGCCTTAAGATGAGAACGAGTCGTTCAAACTTTATCTGAAGCAGGAAGAAATTAAATTTTTTAAATGCTCTCAAGCCTCCACTGCACCAACGTGAAATTTTGTTGAGAGCCCATTTAAGAGGTTAGTTAGTATTGACAAACGGCAGTGTAGTAAATAGTTTTAGTATTTCGAGCAAGAAAAACTAATAAAATATACTTTCTTTAATTGATAACTGGACTGACTCAAGCTTTTTTAAAAAAGCTCGAATTTGATGTAGTTGTTAATTTTTTTTCATATTGCACATAGTTGGAAATTTGGATTTGCACAGTTTTTGTTAAAGAATGAACTAGATTTTAATGAAAAATTAACCAAAATTAAATAACAACAAAAATAATACGTAAGAACTTGGCAAAAAGTCGTTCGGCTATAATTTTTTCACCACTTTATGTATTTTTTTATATTTTTAATGGGACATGCACATTGTACATAAAGTAAGTACATAACAAAATTAAAAAATAATGTTGTCTGTTTTTACCTTTCTTCAAAGAAAAATGTTTTTTTTTTTTAGTTTTTAGTGCCTTAATATCCTTACCCTGGTTATTAACATCTTATTAGCGTCGACGCTACATACGGCCTTGATTAACTCATCAAAATTCAATATAGATCAAAGTAATTCACCTATAATTTTTGGATATCTTCAATTTTGAATCTAATTCCAATGCTCATGAATTATTCAGTTTCTATGAAAATGCTTTAATCAACCTTAACTTACTGGTGAACGAGCATTGCCTGCACGTATATACATAAAAGTTTACACACATGCGTCCTTATTTAAATGGCTTCCATAAATTTTATCAGCTCCAAACTTTTTAATCTGCTCAACAGTTAATTGGCTTTTTAACTAATCTGCGGTGATAGCTCCACTGACCGGTATGGCTACCCTAAGTACCGCTGGATATTCGACTTTTTTTGCGATTTTTGCTCGAACTTTTCTAACACACAGAAAATCTGAAAATGGATTCATGTCAAAGATCAAAAGATTATTAAAAAAAACTAATTAGAAATTTTATGAAAATATTGCAATGGTGCACTCACTGAAATGCAGAAATACATTTCTTTACTTATGTAAGCACTTACTTATGTGGTGAAACTTTTTGAGCCTTTTTCAAACATTAGAGAAATCAGTGTCTTCACGCCGAAGGAATTTAATAAGTAACCGAATTTTAAGTTATTGTGTTTTCGCTTTTTCCAAAAAAAACCTCATTATCATTCCTTTAGCTGTTTCGAAATTTGATGAAACTGTAACATCCCTGTAACTGTGTTTTTCGATTTTAGTTTAAGTAATTCATTTTTAATCGCTTTCAAAAAATGTTGCTTATAGCGAGGATCTTAATAGGTGGATATGGAAAACAAATTTTTATTTTCCACAAATGAAAATTTCGAACAAAATTATATTTTCAAAGTCCTGGCTGTCAGCCAAATCAGAAAAGAATGTTGTGGTTAAAAAGTCGCTCCGTTTTGTATATGCATTTGTATTATTAGATTCGCGGATGATATGAGAGTCTCGGAGCTGCTTAACTCCCGTGTGGCTTGTTCAAAAGTTTTTCATAGGTCAACACAAGATTCCATGATTTTCCACTCCTCCGGAAAAAGTCGGTCTATGTCACTGTCGTTACAATAAAGACTCAATGCATCTTTTACCTTTGAAAATCATTCGAACATGACGCAGCCTTGGGACACTTTCAGATGCGATTGTTTCAGTCGGTCCTGAAATTGTTGCAGTTTTTTTTTGTTGAGCAATCGTGGAGCGATTGAAATGAGTTGAAATTTGTTTACATTTTTGATTGATACCTTTTATATTTTTTTGCTTTATTTCTTTATTCCTTACTAGCGTGCTTCACTTCGCCTTCAACGTGTTTTTGTGCTCTTTGATACAAGTATTGCAATATTTCATTTATTTAATCAATTTAATTTAATACAATTTTTTAAACAGGTGGCAATCCTCCTCAAAAAATAATTTCCGTAGTAAACTTTCCTAACCCTCTTCAGTTTTATACCCATATTGTAATATTTAATTTTCAATTAGCTTGTCAATTAAATTTAATTAAAATTCTCAAAAAGGTGGCAACCCTCGACAAAAATATTTTCGGCTATAAGCCTTCTTAAACCTCTTTTTTGGCAGCCATACGCAATATATACATTATCTTCTCAAATTAATTAATTAAATCAAATTAATTAAACTGGAATTTTTAAACACGTGGCAACTCTCAAAATTTTTTTTCTTTGATTATTTTAAGTTAGTTTTCTAGCAATGCATCGGTGAAAGCTGCATTCAATTCCATGCATTAGTTTTCGAGAGATGTGCGTACAAACATACAGACAGACAGACAGGAAAAATTTTAAAAATTGTTGATTTGGCTTCTGTTGCTCTAAGAAAGGACCTCCCCTCCCTCCCCTTTTTCGTGCTGTAGATGGCGTCGCATCTCCACAGGCTAAAAAAATTGCTAAAAATTTTATTATTTTGCCATATATTTTTATTAGCGCAACTGATGGATTCATAATATTCAATGTGAGTTTCATTTATATCTGTTGGCCACCTACGGCTGGGAACATATTCCCGAGACTTTATAAAAAACCGTTCATATTCTGTAGCACTACTAATGTGTTTGAGTAGCCTATTGACCCTTTCGATATTCAACTACAAATTTTGTGACCTACATACACCCATTTCGCAACAAATTGGTGTTATAAATCTTAATGGTAAAAAAAAAGTTTTCTCGTGTTGACCCAGCAGTCTAGCCGGGGCGCCCATTCAGCCAGATTAACGTATGTTAAGAATTATTTTTAATTTATAAAGAATCTGCCTTTGATTCCATTTATTACAAAAAAACAGCTTTCAAATCATTTCATTTTCGTTTCGTTTGCCCTCAACACTCAGCTACTAAGTTACGCTGAAGCGATATCATTACATTTTTTTTTTGCTTTTCAGCGCGAATAAACACATCTTCATACAACACACATCACAGATCTTTTTAAAATACCATTATTTTTCATTGTCAGTGGCAGACCATCGCTGCAGACAGTCAAACTAATGATAGTTTGGCGGATTTTTTCTTTTCAATCACATTTTTTCTTTTCATTTCATTTATTTTGTTCCATTAATTTTTATTGCAATCATTTATTTTTCTACTGCTTCTCAACATTGCTACTCGTATGCTATCTTCTATTACCTTTTGTAATCAATTTTGTTTTTTTTTTCAATTCCCTCCCACACATCGTCGTCGCTGCCTCATCAATTTGGAACCGCATCACTCGTACCGGCATTTATTTTGCTATTTCCAACTTCCCTCCGCACTCTTCCTCTGCTTCATTTTCCCCCCGTCCCACATATTTTCATTCACATTTTCGACAATTGTTTACTTTGATTTGTTTAGTGACATTTATCTTGCTGTGGCATCCGCTGTCACTTTGACCTCTCGGGCTAGCAGTTACGCACACGAAAGCATTGACATTCCTTTCAATTCATACACGACCGCATGCTCCTTCGTGAGGTCAATGATACTCATACAAACTATCTGTTGATACATACATATTTATACACATTAAACAATGCGTTGACATTTCAGCTTGATTTGATTATCTCATCTGCTTGTTGTAGTTTACGTGCTTTCATTCTATTTCTTGTATTTACCGCAAATTTATTTCATCTCTTGTATCTACTGAATTCTATTGCTTTTGCTCGCTTCTTTTCGTACCTTATCTAGTATGTATCTTGGAGCATTCTACCAATCACAATTATTTCTATTAATCATTCTATTTTGTTGTCCTGTCCTTCAGGTCACCTTAAAGTGGTGCTTCGCTGTGCGGCACATCCACATTTAGCTATCAATTATTTCTTGATTTGTATTAGATGTTTTTCGATTCGATTTTATTGTATCAACTGTCAAAGAATTTTTACACACATCAATTTACCCAACTCTCAGTTGAACTGTCGCACACTTAGTGCGCCTACCTCTCATTCTTTCTTCGCTCCACTCATACCACATGCGCTCTCATTGCTCTGAAACTGCTGTGCATGGTTCTTGTCTGTGTTAAATTGATACATATAACTGAGTAGTACTACATGCACCCATCTCCAATGTCTTGCCTGCCTCTGCTTCATAATATTGTTTCTCTTCCCTATGCTCTACGGTTTCACACTCTTCTATTGTGACATATGAATGGCCAACGAATCCTAATGCATTAACAAACGTAAACTTTCTGTTATCCTTTGCACAGTAACACCAAGTCATATATCATATTGCTACCTTGTCCGGCTATATAGCTCTGCCTCTTTGCGCCTCTCTGCTCACTAAACCAGCGCTGGACATGCCTGCTCTGAATGTACCATTTTCTGTATCTGTATATTTTCTATTAATGCCATTACTCTCCTACCAGCTCTTTTCTCTTCTTCCTTAGTTGGCGCCTTAACTTAGCATTACCGTCAAGTCAACTCTGTAGTTGCTTTCGTTGTCGCATGATGAATAGTTACTGTCACTGGGAGTGTTTTTTTTCGTTGCTGCTGTGTTTGTTGTTGGTCTGGTGTAAATTTTATTTATTGTACGATTTGTTGAAGAAATAAAATATGTCGGACATGGCACTTGACAGCGGATTATAATTTTATTAGTTTTGGTCCCTTTCTTTCTTTTTATTCAGGAGAACAAAGCCTCTTGTTATTTTTAATGCAGGATGGAGGCTTGCAACGCCGTTTGCTGGGAACAAATAATTTGTTGTTTATTTTTCTCCTCTACTTTGTTCTTCCAAAACATTGTTGAATATTTAGACCAGTGAGTCGGAACTTCCTTTGTGGTGATTGTGAAAAAAAACCAACCGGAAAACGCCTCTAGTTATCTTTATACAAAAGTATAAAGTTGTATTAGGTTTCATAAAAAGTGTGGAGAGGTGAAAGAGAGAGATTATACCTGCTCCTAACAAATTATCAAGTAGAACTGCTTGTGAAGCTTAACATGCTCTATGAATTACCATAAAGTGGTTTTGTCTACAGCTGTCTCACCCATCTGGCATCGGTATTTAGGGATATTTCAATTAAAAGTATGTATCAACTAAAAAGTTTAGTGGGTTATCTCCGATAGTTTCACTGAGGCCAGGAATGCATTGTCAGGCCAGCGGGAGGGATAAATCAATGTCATACCATGCATGATCCTAAATTATCCTATTAGTTTGGCAATTTTAAATCGTCCTTGTAAATGGGTTGTAGCCATCGCCGTAGAAATCTAGGGCCAATTCTTTGATACACTAAACTTTTTAGTAAGTATAACAGAATAAGTTTAGTAGCTTCATTATTTCTACAACTCCTACAAAAATGTGCATACGGAACTCCTACTTGGACCTTATATCTCTTTAGTATTTATTTCTTCGGAGGGAGTCGAAGAGTTCGTTTGCTCTACCGGTGTCCAGATTCGTTTCCCTATTAAGTCACAGTTCTATCTGTACCGTAAAAGCGTGAATGCCAGAAAGACTTCCAGAATAACTCGTTCATCAGTTACCCATTTCAAACACTCATTTGCTCAATTCTCCAGAAAGGCGGCTAGCATTTTTGGTGGTGTAAAATGTATATAAGAATTATTTAGGAAAGTCGTTGATTATCCTCTGTTCAGACAACCCTTTCACAATAATTTTTGATGGTTACCACTACCGAACTCTATCCAAGGCTCTTAAAAACTAGAAAAACGGTTGAATTGCGACAGTAACTGGCACTCTAGTCAAAGATAAAGTTTTTCTTAAAGTTCTCAAAATTAAATTTTCAATACCTATTCGTCGTTATGCACAAAAATTTTAAATTTTTCAAATGTACAGAGTTTTATCTTTTATTTGGTACCTATACTGTTATTCTATACAGCACTGAAAAATCTGACGCCAGAGAAGGAACCTAAAATGCACATTTAATAAATTTGGCTGCTAGTTTTGAGAGTATATATTTTTTTGTGCAAAATTGACTTTTGCTCAGTGTAATTCATGTTATCATTAACTTGATTTCTTTGAGTAACTTATGCTACTTTCAAAACAAACATTTTCGATATGGCGCTCATTAGTAAAATTTCTCTCCAAGAATACCTCAATGGCTCTCAACATTTCAATGCAATTTTTTTTGTTATTGGTGTTATCATTAACTCGATTTTCTTTCTTTTCAAAAGGTGACTTATGGCACTTTCAAAATAAACGGCTCATATGTAAATAATCGCAATTAATTTAATTGAATTGTACGGCAGTTTTATTGCAGAATGTTGTCTACCTTATAAGCAGTTGTCATTTTTAGCTTAACTGAAAATCCATTTCAATTATTTAAGCTCTTTTAGCCTGCAATTTTCAATTACAAGTCTGTGAAAAGTGTTTTATTTTTGTGTACATCCATTAACTAAATATTTGACAGGCATTATCTAGTGACGTTCAACTTTAATCTCACAACTTCA
>NW_023462737.1:0-17359 GCF_013731165.1 Rhagoletis pomonella
TTGCATTGCACTGAATTAAGTTTTTGTATATATTTTGATGCACAGTGCCACTCCGCGATCAAGGAATTATAAGTTCGAAAAATATGGGTTTGCAAATTAAAATTAGCTCATTTTACGGGGACAGTTATTATACATTTTGAAAAGTTATTAATTAGCTTACAATAGCCATTGAAACTTGGTTTAATTTGTACAAGACAATTAACTAATTTTCCATTTAGTAGCCGGTCACTTCACATAATGCAATTTTGTGAAGTAAAATTTCTCGAATTTAGCAGCTAATTCGGTCTGTCTTCCTACTGTTTGCTGTTTGCTTTTTTTCACTGCACACCTGTGGACTCGTTCGCACTAAGGCGGTTCGCTGTATAAGCAATTGCCCAGGCCGAAGAGCCGCACTAGCGTTGTATTTACATTTGTGGCAATCATTGCAGTTTGGTTTGTTGTTGCCCACAGGGTGCCAATTTCAAAATCTCTTTGATAAACGAGTAAAATCGGCTGTTTCTATCTCGTCTTCTCGTTGTATAGCTGCACTGCGGCTGGTTGGCCGTCGACGAGACGGTTTTTCTTGGTGTTTTGTGGCATAAAATTATCAAATAAATACTATTTAAAACAAGTAGTTTTAATTAAATACTACTTTACTACTACGGTCAGCTTCGTGCAAGTGAGTGAGAAATTATCATTCAAAAAAGATTGTCTGATTTGGTGATTTTTCCTGCTTCTAGACGAGTAATATACATACATATGCCTAGTGACCTCAAAGTGTAAAGATGTGAGATTTTCCATGACTAAAATGGTTTAAAATATATCTTTAGCATATTTACTAATGTTAAATAACCTGCACCACTTCCGATAGGGTGGAATCATATTTTGCCCAATGTAATAGAAAATTTATATATTTACTTGTGATGCAATGATGTGTAGCAGTTCATGCACGTATGTATGTATATATGTATGTGCAAAAGTTATGAGAACGACAAAAAGCTGTGCTGATTTGAACTGAAAAGAGCACCCTGTCGTTTACGTTGTCGTAGTAACTTCTTGTATCTTGGCCATCGCATTTTCACTTTATGCAATTTAAAATTGTGTTTACAATAACTATGAACCCCATTTTTTGCATATCTACTTGTATTTTCGTACGTAATTGTTTTCTGCGTCGGGAAGTGGCGGCACCAATTTGCCACTGCAACAAAAGTGTGAAAATCAATGGGAAATGAAATGCAACGCATCACAAAATCCTTCTGTCTATCTCATTCACGTTGTATACTGCTGATATGGTTTTCGGCAAATAAAAAATATTCCAGTGTTTTAGTGCATGGTTAAAGATTTGGTAACGTTTGACAATATAAACGAAATGTAATTAAGCTCAACATGTTTATAATACACTTTGATTAAGCTTGAGATAATAGACAGTTTTTTTTTTTGATATTTGTTTAATTTTCCCCATAACAAGGGGAGTAATACATATGTATGTACATTTACAAGTGTTTTAAGTATTTTCTAAAAACAAAATGTAATGTTTTTCTTTTGTGGTAAGTGTATCATTCTGTAAATACCAGGACAAGACTTACATCGGTTTACTTTAGCGTACATCGGCAAGGGTGTGTTTTAGCAAAACTATTGCGAATTTTCTCATGAAGTATGCAAAATCGGGTATTTTTTGCAAAATGTGCAAAATCAGGCATTTACTGCAAATTATGCACTAACGATTGAATGCAATTTTAAACAAAAATTTCATGATCCCTAGTAATAACTAATAAAAAATTCAAAATTCAATTTTTGTTTTACATGATCAAATTACAACTCCCACATAATAGTTGTGTTTTCGTATTCTCCAGCAAAAACTATTCAGTAAGTTGCCAGTAACCAAATTTCGGTGAGTAAAAGCATAAACAGACGGCAGCGTTGATCCGGATCAGCTCGGGAATTAACTGCTGTTGATCCGGATTAAGACCGAGTTAATCGGGATCAGCGCTGCCGTCTGTTTAAGCTTTAAGCCAATATTTACTCCCAATGAGTGAAATATGTAAGAAAGTACGAAAACGTAAAACCAGCAAGAAGTTGCTAAGTAGTTTTATGAACAGCTGATTAATTTGTTATTTTCCGATGCAATTTTCTTAGAAAACTAGTATTTTCCATCTTATTATATGTTGCGATCCCGTACGAGTCCAGACCAGTCAGAATCAGACAGATTTTACTGGAAATCGATCCCGTACTCGGTTCTCTGACTATTGAGAGGACAAAAAAGAGAGTAAATACGGTTCTCTCTCTGCCAGAAGTTACCAGTTTTAGTCCGAGAATTTTTTGCTGGTAAATTCTGGTAAATGTGTCAAACGATCTGCTGTAGTGTGTTTGGCAACCAAATTATAAACAAAAGAAAAGTGCACTCTGGTTTTAAAGTATTTTTGGTTATTTACATATGTGAACTGAGTGTGTTTACATACATAATAAGCAAAAATTTACAACCATTTTGGAGGTTATGTTGAAGTTGACAGAAGTTACCATTTTTTACTAGAAAGCGATCCCGTACTTTTCAATGTTACTCTCTCGCTCTGAGCGAATGTTTACTAGTTTTAGTCCGAGGAATACGGGATTGCACCTATGTATTTAAATAGGTTTATTTTGTCAATTGCAACTCTGTGAATTACATTAAGCATCATGCCATCTGCTGTTTTTCTTACTAGCAAATAGTTGCTAGTAAAAATCCGGTAAAACTTGCAAGTTCAGCTGTAATTTTTGCTCTCTCAATTTCCCCCCTTTTGCTAGTTTCTTGCAAGTTTTTGCGCACGAAAATGACATCCAGAAAAGACTAGTAAAATTAGTACTGGATTTACTGGATAGTGCGTACGCGAACAGGGCTAATTTTATGAAAAAATAAATAAAAATATTAGTCACGACTTTTTCAATTTCAGTTGCAATGTTGTTACGGTTTTTCCATTTCAGGTGACGATATGTACTTCATATGTATATTATTAAATTGTTTTTTGAATTTTTTCAGTAATCCATCGTTTCGGGTTTGGCAGGGTCTATTCACACGCGCCACGGTAGCTTTAATGTTAATCCACGGCAATTTTACCGTATGTATGTCAACGGTAAAAAATTGCCGTACCGTATATATCGTGAATTTCTTTAACAATGGGTCTACAGAAAAAACTACCGAGGATCTGAGGGTATCTATATTTTTGAGCAAACGTGCAGCAGCATACCATCAAGTCCAGAGAAGGCTAGAAAAGTAATTCCTCAGTTTTACTAGTTTGGCGATTTTAAACGCTTTTTCATTTTAGTTGATCCTTGACCTTTAAGAAAATTAAAATTGGTTTAAAAGCAAACATTTCTACCTTCAAAAGCCTTTCGGGGGTTTCCGAGGACGAAGAATTTGAATCTGAAGCTGCATTTTGTCTTTAGCAAAAAAAGCCAATGGTTGAAAAACATAAAAAGCGTGTACCGTTTTAAATAAATTCGGTGGGCGCGGGGTATTGGAACTCGTACTACGAAAGTAAGGGTTATAATCTCTAAGCGTGGCCGAAGGAAGAAGTTCCGCCCCTCTTCTCCGGCAACATAGAAAGGAGAATTCTATATACCCATGTCTAAGTCTATGTTTGTTGATTTGTGTAATATAATATATACATACATATATAGTGTTGTTTACTAAGCAAATGAAAAAACTTGAATACTAAATATCTTAAAAACTGGAAGGTTCCCGCACCTAGAAGTGGGTACTTTTGAAAAGGGGATCTCTAGCTTTCCAACGGTACCAATTTTACCACCAAAATCGATAGTATTAAATTAAACGTCCATCGTTTATGAGATTTGAAGCAGGATCAATGAGTTGCAATAATATAGAATATTTTCTTGAAATTTTGTGGAAATTAGGTTTGTATTTTAGGCCAATATTATTGGTTTATTTTAGTTATACATTTTACCTTATAAAGCTGTAAACCCTAAATGCACTATTTTCTTTTTCATTAAAGTGGGAAATTAGACTAAATGTAGTAAAACAGAAATTTCTGTACCGGAAATTGCTATGTGTAACCGTTATAAAGTTTATGATATGTACCTTGTTAATATTCTACCTGATTTAAGCCTCCTCATATGAATATTGTATTAATTTTATGTATATGTATTGTTTTTTTTTTTTACAGATCAAAAACAACATAGTCAGCAAAAACCCACACCAAGTCGTTAAACAATATGCTTAAGCATTTGTTTTCTCATAAATTGCAAGAATTAGTTAAATAAACTGAGATGTCTACAAAAAGAGGAATATAAAAATATTGAATAATTAAAACAAGCTAAAAGCTACCCGACGTAGTAGTTCCGAAATTACATACAATTAAGCGAAATCTTTAAATCGACATAAGTGTGAGATGCAATTTTAGGGAGCAATTGCTAATCAATGCCTGCGACTGCAGGGGTCGTTTATGCGTCTGTGCGTATGAAACGTTATTAAAAAAAAAGGCAAAATATAAATTTTGTTTCGCTAAAAAATTTTCGACTAAGTTGAAACACAACTTAACCAAATAAAACACATGTATATACGTATGTACATATGAAACTGGAATTAAATAGTATCGATATAACAATAAAACAAAACAGAGAGTTGGGTGTTCGCGTTGGTGCGCTTTCGAAACGGTTAGTTCCCGATTTGTATGCTTCATAAAAAATATAAAAATACCCAACAATAGAAGGTTGACATAGTGCACGTTTGGCTGTTAACTGCATTTTCAGATATTTTAATTAAATTACATTTAGTTTCACGAGCAATAAGCCTTTCCGAAACAACCCTTCAATAGACCTAATTCGATTGCTGTGTTGTTTTTTTTTTTTTGTTGTGTAAAAAATCACATACTATTTTCTTGCACAAAACAAGAAGATATGGAATTTGGAAAATTTGGTGTATTTCAATATCTACATAATTAAAACTGGTGTTCATTAAACAACTATTGTAAAATCTGCTTGCTGACAATAAATGCAAACGATTCACAGCAGACCAGCGTCACAAATCTGTCAAACTGAAATTGCTCAACAATATTTTTTTTTTGGCATACACAATTTTTTATATTTGTGTGAAGTTTTCATTTCGTAAATATTAAGAAATATGCGGTTAAAAATAATCAGATAATTAATTGGCCGCCACAGTAATAGCAAATCAGTGTAAGCGGCAGCAATTTCACTTGATCCGAGGAAGAGGAAAATCAAAAAAAACAAACATCTCCGTATATAGCCACAGCTAAATAACGCTTTAATATTCTGCTTCAACCGCACACCGTCCACGTAGAGCTATAAGGACAGCGCACGGGTGCACCGCATTTTCTTAAGGAGAGGAACGGCAGCGGATCATAACTACACCAGGCAGTGACAGCCTCGTTAGGTTGGAACCCACCGAAGCGACTTACAAACAACAACAACAACGACAGCAAACTTTATAAATAAATTCAAAGCGTTGACGGACGAAAACAATATCCTTTGTCTTAAAACTTTGTGGTAAAATCGGAGCTTTTTTGTTCTAAATATAAAATCGCTACTAACAAGCAACACGCGCCCGCCCTAAGCAATTGACTTCATGCAAACCTGTGAATGTAATCGACAGCCGTTAAACGAAAATAACGCATAAAAAAAAAACAAACGCAAAAAAAATATATATCTGTGAGTTTACAACATTGCGTAAGGATTCGTGTGGCCTGGAATGTGAGTAACTGAGTGCGTGTGTGTGCGTGGGATCGCAAATCTAAGGCGCAAAAACATTGTAATTCATAAATGTTATTCTAGTTCGATACCAATCCAAACTCTGCAGTGGTTGTAACAATAGAATTTTTTTTGTTGGAATCTATAAACAAGCACTTTTTCTCACACTAACCAATTGTTTGGTTTGGTGGCTATTTTGCATACATACATATTTGCAACTATTGAATTTTTTCTACAACAACTCAAAATCTACTCTTTTGCTGGCGGCTAAGGCGAAAAGAAACGCACAATTGCGACCACCGCAATAGAAATGCAACGACGGGAAGCTCGTGAAAGGCAGAGCTCGTAAGTACTCACATAATTTTATACATATTCATTCAAGCATTTTCAATAAGTTAGTTATGTACATATGCACATATACAAAAGTTTATATTTTATATTTAAATTAAATTAAGTAGAAATAAAACTATTTCGGGCTATTGCCCTTAGCTGTAATGAAATTAGTGTTATTATTCACAACATAGCTCAAAGTAATAAATAAAAAAATAAAAATAAATCAATTCAAATCTTTGGAACAGCCACACAGCCAATTCCCGTGGACTTGTTAGTTAATCCTATTGCCTTTTGGCAGCTCTTCATCAAAATACACTGCTGTTTTTGTTCTCGCCACAGCAAACTATCTATGAAAATCTTTATTTTCTGACAATATATAATAATAAATATTGATTTAAAAACATGTCATTTGCTACTAAAAATATTTATATATTTTTTGTCAATTTGCTTCATATTGCTTTATAAATGCAGCTTAATCTATGGACATGCAATCTGCTGTCAGCGCCTCTATGTATTATTTAACTTGTGTTTGAGTGTTTATGCACAGTTATTGTAAAAATTTAAAAAAGTGATAACGATTCTCTGTTGGATTTCCCGAGTTCTTTTCCGGTAAGAAAAAAAAGTTTCATTTTTTTTGTAGCTTTGAGAACTTGAAAATGCAGAATGACAAGGATAATTCAATTATCCTTAAAACACCGAGTTCAGCATAAACAGAAATCGAAGAAAATCCACAGAAAAAAAAATAAAATAAAAAAATAATAATAACAATAACAATAAAACTTATATATCAACTAAAATAACATTTTCAATAAAATAAAACAATACATTTGAATAAAGAAAACGACTGAACAATTTATATAAGAACAGTAAAATTGTTAATTTAAATTTTAATTCTTTCAAAAAAAACTAATACTTTTTAATTTATTTTTATATCAACAAAATATAAAATATATATGTACATATTATGTTTTTTACTCGTTTAATTTTAATTAATTCATTTATTTTTAATTTATTTTTTTTCAAAATAAAATTACCCTTTCGCGACTATCTTGGTATTGACAGGTTTTTGAAGTCGCACGAAAATTTATATAAAATTTTGCTTTAGATGATATTTTATTTTGCAGGCATACTAGCGAGAGTAGTGGTGTATGTAGTGATGAATCTTGCCACAACTTTATCATTTCAGCACCACCTCCAAATATAAAACGGTTTAAGGACAACGTGCTACAACACCAATGCTCTCTTTAACACTTTTTAAATATGTAATAGAAAGTCGTGGAAAAAAGGAATGCACGTGGTAGAGGGCGCTTATGACCTCAAACTAAATCGCGTTAGTTTGGATAGCATTGGTATTCCTTATTCCTCTACTTAACTATGCAATGCTGCGAAGAATTTTGCACTTTGTGTGCGCAAAATACCTAATCCGGCAGACGACAACCTGTGTTATGTGTATGTATGTATGTATGTATGTATGTATGGATGTTAACATTTTACTGGTACTGTGGTATTCGTTGTTTTTTGGGGTGCAAACTGCCTAGCTATGCTAAAATTTTTTCTGTGTCATGCGCTATCCTAGGAATTTACGTGTAAGAGTTGTAAAATGCTTTGATAACTTGCGTGCGAGTACCTTGTACGACTTCTTCTGGTAGTTGTCAATGCCATGTCCCTCCCTGGCCGGACTGAACCATCTAAAGAAAAACAAATGTGTGAATGCAAGTACTTACAAAGCGTTTCGCTGTATGTATGTATGTACATGCGTTTTGTGGGCAAGGCTTTAAATTTTTTAAGATGCAAGTGCGCTGACAATCTGGTATTTATTTGGATGACATGTGGATACTACGTACATACATACATATGTATGTACATACATTCTTATTTACTATGCATGCATGTGCAAGTAGTGAGCTAATCACGAACACAGTTTGCTTTTATAAACCATTTACTTATTTCTGCATGCACAAAATGCTTACCTCCGAGCAATTCGCTTGTTGCTCTGCCCTTAATACCTGATTTTGTTTGTCTCGCCTTGTTTTGGTACTTATTTCACGTGTTGCGCGCGCTGTTATTTACGCCAATCGAATGATAATGAAATGAAAGATCAACAAAACGAAAATTTAATAAATAAATAAATAAAAGTTGCTCTGCTAACACCTGATGTAGCAAAAACATTGGTACATATGTGTCGACTTAAGGGGCAATGTCATAAGTCTCGTCATTAATGAGGAGTAAAATAGAGGTTGGCCGCTGTGGTGTAGTGGTAAGCAGTGCGCGCTTCCACTCCGCAATGCCTGGGTTCAGCCCCTGGTAAAAGCAACATCGAAAAAAAAAATAATAGAAAAAAGGTTTTTTCTTAACAGCGGTCGTCCCTCGGCAGGCAATGGCAAACCCCCGAGTGTATTTCTGCAATGAAAAACAGCTTCTCATAAAAATACAATCGCCGTTCGGAGTCGGCGTTAAACTGTAGGTCCCTCCTCTTTGTGTGACAACATCAAGGCGCACGCCACAAATCGGAGGAGAAGCTCGGCCAAACACTAACATATGTGTAAGCGCCAATCTATTATTATTATTATTAAAATAGAGGTTGGACGAAAATCCATTGACACCGAGTCATTTTTTTTTGATTACATAGGGATGGGAAAGCTATTCGTGCTGCAATCCTTTTAGTTTCAAAGAGCCCCTGCCCAAAGCATCCACCTCAACCTTAATCGTGCATCGATCTTGTAGATAGCTTCTACCAAATATTTGATAAAAAAAAGTAATTTCTTGGTTTTCCTAGTTTGTCGATTTTAAGAATTTTTTCAATTGAAATTGGTGGTCGCAGAGAAGCTTTCAGAAATAACTATTCTTAATTTGTATTTCCTTTAGCGAACGCTTAGGGAACTTGGATATTTAAAAACACACAGAACCGACCTTCTTTATTAACTATGTACATCCATTATTTTTCTGAATTTTATTTTTTAGTTTTAATTTAGCACTCTTTATTGATATGAGTTTTTTTTTTTTAATTATCTTTATTATTATTTTTAGTATCTTATATTTATTTAACATACCTTCTCAGGACAATCCACTAAAATGTGCTAAATTGTCCAACCACATTAAAAAAGCGAAATAAAAGAATACAATTCAAACATGAATGATAAAACGTGCGAAACGAGTCCGCACCAAAAACTCTTCTCATATTATTTATTTTTTTTTTTACTTTTATTTTTAGGAAATCAACACAAAAATCTATTTCTGTGCAATTCACTCAATTCAAAGTTGCACCCACTTTTAAAAATTAGACAGATGAATTTGTTATTTTAGTACTTTCGAGTTGCGCGTCGTTTTGGCAACATTTTTTATTTCTATTTAAACTCGCAATAAAGTGGCTACATTTATTTTTATTTTTTATTTGCTATTTTTCTCATATGTTGAGGAAGCAAAATGGCTAATGCATACGGAAAGTTTGTTAGTTTTTTTCATTTCCCTGTGTTTTCGATTTTTATTTATTTTTGCGCAAGTCAGCACCTTGATGGTTGAATGTTTTTTTTTTGTACTTTTTTTAAGTTCTATGGCAACAGTATTTCGCTGAAAATTTCTATTTTTTTCACTGCTTAAAAAAGGTGGCGAATGCGCACGTTAGAAGCAGTACTTAATGATTAAAGGATAATTATTTATTTATTGCTATTTTCTGGGACTAGAGTATAACAACGTATACCGTCAGTAAAAAAAATAAATTAAATGCTTGGCAGCCTTCTCTATAACCGCTTGGAGTGTGGGATACAGAAAAAATTACCTTCGTCCAAAGAAGATTCTACCTCTTTATCGAATAATGCCCTTAAAGAAAGTCTCTTAACCAACGAAGATAAAGGCAAAAGTGAATTACTAGAAAATCACGTATACACATGTGTGGACTTAGAGAAATTTAGGTGTAAAATAACTATTTTGCAATGATCCACAACTTAAGATCTTGCCAACAAATATTTTGATACTCGAATCAAAATAACGTTTACCGTTGTCGTAATGTTTTTTGATGTCGATATACTAAATATATTGTTATTTATATTTTTATCGATATTGCCACCGATATTTGTGTTATGGATAATGTACTTAATCGATATTTTACCGAATAAGCACTTCAAAATTCTTGTAAACATTGTTATCGCCATTAATATCGTTAGTATTATCCGTAATATATATATATATAATATATATAATATGCCACAAAATTATCAAAGTAGTTATCGAAAATGTTATCAATACTTTAAGCGAGAGTGTTATCAATATTTTCATCGCTGTGTATATTATTCTTAGTTTTAATGATAACAGTAATGACAGTATCAATAAGACTGTCATCACTATTAAGTTCGCTCGCATTTTTCGATAGATAAATCAAGGTCAATATTTACATATTTTTTGGCATAAATCGCCTTTTAGATGCATTCAACTTTAAAAGCGCAAAATGTTATTTAACGCTCTTTTAAAAAATTGGTACACAGTTTTCGTGCTGAGCTAAAGTTAAATTTGTTGAAATAAGAAAACTGTAACAGAGTAACCAGCGACCAACAGTCAACAGTAGGCAGTCGAAAAACGAAAAATAGCCCACAGAAATCGCTGCAAATCCTTTTGAGGTTTTCACTGCGGTCGCAATTTTCGCTATGCAAACAAATTCCACTTCGGGCATTGTAAACCGATTGAATTGCTGTTGTATGTTTTTAAGTTTACTGGCTTTTAATTAATTTTTTTTGTATTGCATTTTATTTTATTTAGTTTTAGTTTTTAAATTTTGTTTTATGTATGTAGTTGCATTCTACTTGGTCTTAATTTATTCATTTTGCCTTCTTTAAATTTCTCTATTCTCTATACATACTTATATACATATGTTTGTTCGTTCTTGCGCAAATCTCATTAAAGTGAAATGGACACAGTATGAAACAACAACAACAATAAATGAAGCAGCAGTAATAAAAGCGCTCAGCATACATTTGCGAAAGCAACAAATTTTATGTTGCGTATATAGTATGTACATATATTTATACATATACATATGTACTTACGAACAAATTTAGTTTTTTTTAGTTGGAGCTCTTTCGAATCGCGCCACTGCTGCATAAAATGCCCCTTCATGCACCCAATCCCTTGTCCAGCATCGCTTCGTTCGGCCAGTTGGTCAATCAACGCTACACCTAAATATTTCGCCTGCATCAGTTGCACTTTACTAGCTGACACTACCAGTGCCGCGCAACAGTTTTAAATTTTTAATGAAATGTGTTAACCAAAAAGGTCATTGCCACTCGCATTCGCCTAGCACTCGTTTCGTTTTCCGTACACACAAACATAAATACTTGCATACATTTGTACACACACGGCTCAGCTTACCAACTCGTTGCTGTTACATTTGCTTCGGCTCGTTGCGACTGTGCCGCCGCGGTAAATGACTGGCCTGTGATGGTCTGCCCGCTGCTTGCTGGTTGGTGTTGACTTAACGTGTCTGGGTGCACTGCTCAACAACTGCTGTTGCCTATGCCTCTGCTACTGGCATCGCTCAATTGTTGCTATTGCTGTTATTGCTTTTGTCCGCATTGAATGGCAAAACTTTCCTCGGTGGCAACAAAAACTAACCCGACGCGGGATTGTCATTGGCACTTAGCAATGTTCCAACGAAATGGTGGTCACTGAAATTGAAGTTGCAGTTGCAGTTGTAGTTGGGAGTTTTTTTTTGTTGTTCTACTGTTTTGTTTTTATTTCCTACCTTTAAATATTTAAAGGTTGGACATGAATGGTGCATATTTTATTTTATTGACGGGCGCAAAGCTTTTTCATTTATAAAATTGATTTTATGCAATATTGAAAATGTTTCGCAGTCGCTGAAAATTGCTACTCTATTTGTAGCTTGATAATAATGTAGTTGTTTCTGCTTTCTGGTTAGAAACAGTTCTTGAGGGGATTCACGAAACCTTGCATTAAGTAGATATTTTGCAAATTTATTTAAATTCTTATATGCCATAAAATCGATTCTTCATAGAATTAATTAGATTCAAGTGTCACCTATTTTTTATTTTATTTTATTTCAGTTACAAATAATATTCGAGTTCTTAAATTCCAATATTAACGCTTTTCCAGCCACAAGTCTTGCAAAAACCAGATTTTCTAAATAAGTTGTTTAAATTTTAACAAAATAATATTTAACGTTTTTTTGTCGGCTGATAGTCAAATAGCACTAACTTCGACTAACCGGAATTATTCAAATAGTTGTTTACAATAAAAGAATCACTTTTAGCGGTTTAGTCAATAAGCATAAATACTAAAAAAAAATTTAAAAATAAACAATGTTTATTAAAAGAAAACAACTAGTGGAAAAGTCGAACATTAACGGTTAGTCGACTAGTTGTTTGTGAGCTGTTAGTTGCAATAGTCGACATGATACGTTTAGTCGATTGAGTGAAGTCGACAATTCTGTCACTTTTTTTTTGCAACAAATTTTGTTAATTGATTAACCGATCAGTCGACTAGTGGATTATGAAGAGCTCTAATCTAACGTCTTTCCTTAGCAAAATTTTTTCTAACCAAAATTAGTTTATCTGCGAAAAAATAAAATGCTTTGTACACATTTTGTTACGCTTTGCTTTGCTCAACTTGCTTTGTTAGGTGTCTATGTATGTATGTACATAAGTGGCAGAACATTAAAAAATTTCCTTAATTCCGCATATACATATATGTTTGCATGTACGTCGTCCGTCGCCGCTTTGCCCATTTTCAGTACATACTCTGTACTTGTTTTCCACTTCCGCGTCTCCGTGGTCGCATTAACACCAGTCTCATTTTCAAGTTCAAATGCTCATAAAGAGTTGATCAAATAAAATGTTCAGTAAGTCGGCTGTCATATCGACATTTACAGCACATACAGCAGTGTTCACGAAAATAGCAGTGCGACATTTTGATAAGTTTTGATAAAATCAATATTCTTTTGTTTAATTTTAACAATATATTTTTATAAAAACAAACATAATTTTAAAACCAAAACCCTACAGATCAAAGTTTCAAACTTTCTACAAGAACTATAAAAATTAAACAAATTTACACCAAAATGTCAAGCTTTTTATGCAGAATTCTTAGTAAAATAATACAATAAATAGCAAGTTTGAAGTGCCTAAAAATTCACGCTGATTTTAAATATTTGCTTTATTGGAAGAAAAAGCGCGACACCTTCAACGAAAAAATTTCTCAAAAATCCAGGTGGATTTTGAGCTACTTAAAACTTGTACTATATTATACTAAAACTGCATACCCGAAAGTTTTCTAAAAATTCGAATAAAATAGTTTTATTTTTTTTGAAAATTTGTTGAGTTTTTATACCTTTGCGTTGTATGAGTTTGGATGTAGAATTACATAACTATATTTTTATAAAAAATAATTGAAATAAAAACAAGGGACTACTATTTTCGTGAACACTGCTGTATATACATACATATTTGTACAATGTGCATATGCATATATGTATAAGAATCTGTTCGTGCATTTATCAGTTAACAATCATTCGACGAATATTCACTTAATTGAAGTACCATACGCAAAGCCATTCAATATATGTATTCGATACATTTCATACTTACCTTTGTATGTACATTAGACTGCATCACCAAAAAAAGTAACAGTTTTTCCGCCGGGATTACAAAGTTTGTTCTATTTTAAGACGTCCACCAAAATATTTCGGAAAAATATTAAGATTTAAGCGAGCTGGACCGATTTGAAAACACCTCCGAATATGAAGTTTTTTATGAATAAAAATAGTTTCAAAGAACTTTTTGAAAAAAGCCCCCTCAGATGACAGATTAGATTAAGCTTAAAAAATCTGCATAAGAATATTTAAAAATCTTTTCAACGGAATCGTAAGAATGAGATTTTTGATGCTGTTTTTTTTTTTACTTTTACCAAAGATTTGTTTACGAAAAACTTGAATAACTGGGCCAAAAATTTTCTGATTTAGACTTATGGGATCTCAGTAGAAAGGTATTTTCACACTGTTTTTATTTCTGGCCAAAAAAACGTCATTCGTGTCCCGTCTTGTTTTTTCGAATACAACCACATCTTAATTCAACTCTGAATGACGTTCGTTCATCCTAACTTTCTCTTCCATCCTTTGAATGAGTTTATTAGCAAATAAATAAAAAGGGTGAAAAAATACCTTTCCGCCGACACCTCTTAAGTCTAAATCAGAAGAGTTTAGGCTCAGTTATTCAAGTTTTTCTTATACCAATCTTTGAAAAAGTTAAAAAACAGCATCAAAAATCTCATCATTACGATTCCGTTCAAATTTTTATTTTTATTTTTTTTTTTTTAAATATTTTTATGCAAATTTATTAAGCTTAAACCGTTTTGACATTTGAGGGAATTTTTTCAAAAAAAAAAAATTTTAAAAAGCTAAATTTATTCATAAAAAGCTCCATTTTTGGAGGTATTTTGAAATTGGTCCAGCTCACTTAAATCTTAATATTTTTTCGAAATATTTTGGCGGACGTCTTAAAATATAATAGACTTTATAATTCCAATGGAAAAATAGTACCGATTTTTTTTTGTATTGGGAGTGATGCAGTCTAATGTACATACATATGTACATATGTTTCTTGTATATTTCACTTCAATGATCGCTTTCTGTCTCCGTTTTCTGGCCCCCTTTTGACGCTTCATCTGTGTTGTTCTCCAAAACATAGTTCAATTGCCTCTCCTGCCGCAGGTTGTTGTGCGTGTAATTGTTCGTGTTCTTAAACGTTTTGCTTTAACAAAAAAAAAATTTAATGCTTTTTTTTTGCTCTTTTGTTTTTGTATCAAATGCTGTGCTCGTTGGCGATTACTGGGTACTTAGTACGATACATATCTGTTGTTAAGAACAGGTTTTTAATGCTTTGTTTGACGCGGTGGTGGTGATAATTGTTGCTCATATGTGTAAATTTTTCGCACATTTATTTCCGTTTTTTATTGCTTTTTTATATGTGATACATTGTTGCACTACAGAATTTAAACCCCTTACTTTTCCTCCGTATTCAGCTGTGGGCTTTAATCCTTGCTTTATGTTTTGTTTCTTGCTTTATTAAACAATTTAAGAATAAAACTAGCTAGTCAAAAAAACCTAAAAACCTAAAAGTATACGCTCCACAATTATTTCGCTCTTAAAATTATTTTGTCGATAATTTAATAGCAGTTTTTGCCATTTTTTGCCAATTATGAAAGCTCGTATTTATTAAATTACGTTGTGGTTGTGAATCTGGTTTTTATGGTTGATTTGCCGTTATCGTGAACTTTGCGTTCCGCTTAAAAGTGCAATGACCCATCTAGGTTTTTTTTTTTAATTTTTTGTAACCAATAGCTAAGCGAGTTTTTATTGTTTTTGATACTTTTAGTAGGTTTATAATTTTTGTGTAATTTTCGATGCAGATAGAACAATGGGGGAAAAATAAATAGGGAAGCGAAATTTTAACAAATTTTGCATATTTTCCTTTTTATTTAATATTTGATATTTTTTGTATAAAAGTAAAGTTCATTAACTAACAAAAACCATATAAATTATATCTCAAGTTTTGTGCACAAATTTATAAAAACTTTGAAAAATTGCATCAAAATTTTCAACTTTGTTATCAGATTTTGCAGATTTTTTTTTTGAGTGTGCAGTTTTATAGCCCATTAAATTCTAGACATCTACTAAAGTTGGCAATGGCTAGATTATCAGCATAAGCTGTTAGTGTAGGGGCCACACCTCTCATCTTATGTAAGATGTGGTTGATCAGAAGCGCTTAAATAAACGAAGATAGAACATCTCCCTGTTTTCCATATTTGACATCAGCGATGAATCGCTCTCAAAAATCATTGCGCGGCAAAGATTGGAAATCCAGTGATATATGTCAAAATTAACTGATTTGGTTCGCTTACTTACTGGAGCGGGACTTGGGAAAAACTTCGAAGTAACTTTGCGATCACGAAAAATCTTATACCAAAAAAAAAGTGACCTAAAATAAGCAGAGTGTTCAAAGGAACATCACCTGCGCCGTTTACAATCGATTCCATATGGAGTCTCGTAGGCTTTTGTGTTGCATATTTTCAGGCAAACCTTTCATTCATTTAGAGGTTTTTAGCCATTTAATACGTTTAGCATGGGGATTTCTAGAAAAGTTCGCAACCAAATTGCATATTTTTGACAGAACGAAAAGGTGCTTCAGAATTTGATCTTTTACCAATTCAAGCTTCGCAAGCTGGGTTCGAATAGATAAGATCATGACGGTATTATTTTTAAAAGAAGCATCGTCCCGAGAACGATCTATCTGTTAATTTTTTTTTTTTCGTAAAACATTTCTAAGATGCCTTTGTCACCACTCGGTTGGCCCGGGAGTAACTCCTTTCCCTTTTAATTTTCCACATTCGCGACCATGAGAAAAGTTTACAGAGACGAGACTCAAATAAGCGTTCATTTGTTGTTGATTTTTATTTTTTTTTAAATTAGCAATTTTTGTATGTTTTTTTTTTATTACAATTATTTTATGCTTTAATCAAAACTATATAAATCGAATTTTATTAATTAATTAAAATTAATTTAAAATTTAGAGAAATTCAAAAAATGTTCATCAAAATCTGAATCCTTAAAAATATGCGATTTTATAACCTACAAGATTTTAGTTTAAATAAAGTGCAAGTTTCCTGCGAAAAAAATCGCGTTAATTTTTAATGTTTTTTTTTGCTATTTGTAGAATTTTTCTGAATTACGTATAAAGTTTGAAATTTTGATCGACATGGTTTTGGGTAAAGCATGATAATGTTTTTATAAAAACAACAAAAAAAAATTAACAAAAATTTTTAACTTGCGAAACGTTGTGAATATTAAAAAAATCAACACGTGAACATTTATTTCAATCACTGTATGTAAGTTCTGAATTTTAAGCACTTACTGTATCGAGTGATATTTGACGATTTTTTGAAACCACCTAACAGTCGTTATTGTTTTTTGTTTGCATCGAAAAATTGGTTCCAAGGCTATGCACGCAATTATGAAACGACAAAGAAATTTTTGCTGGGAAACATAAAAATAAATAATCGGAAATGTAAGGCGACAACAGAAAATGAGTCTCATAAATTCTGCCACCCAATCAATCACACCACTCCAAGTAAGAGTAGTACACACCCGGCAATGTTTCATTATTACCCACACAGCTGTCAAGCATAGTCGCGACTAGACTAACAACTACTTATGGCCCCACCACATGGCAACATGGGATACAAAACACATACACATGCAAGTAAATATTGAATTTGTATCGACAGCCTAAGCTTTTGTTTTTGTCAATGTTATTGTGGCTTGTTAACATTTTATTTTTAATATTTT